>NC_137456.1:76088920-76232018 GCF_964235325.1 Thermobia domestica
CTCCAAACTACACTGAAGTATAGAAAGCTTCATAGAGAAGCAATGCCCGTCCGTCGGTCTGTCTGTCGATAGATATCAAACAGTGAGAAATAGTTATTGCTGTTAAAGATTCAATGTGCCAAGAGTATGTCCTAACTCCTCCTGGAAGCGGTATTAAATACATGGTCTGTCAGGAAATTAATAAGACTAATTCTAGAAAACATACTTTTATTGACCATATTGTCGAAGACTTTCATACTCCTAAAAACCAGATCTTTCTGCAGTGCCACAATACCTCCAATGGTCTGATTGTTGTAGTATAAATGCTTAAACTTTATTTGTGTAATTCTGTTTAGGTACGGTGTCACAGTCCGTTGAATATCCTCTATGGTCGCTAAGCGGTGTCCTTTCAAGTTTTTCTTCAGCCTCGGGGGAAAAAAATAAATCACAGGGTGAGAGATCTGGGTTACACGGTAGTTCGAGAAGCGTTGCTATGCCAAGTTAGGAACAATGGACAAAAATTTTGCACACTTTTTTTTAAGTCATCTTTTACAATCTCATAAGCTGTAGTTTCCGGCATGCCCAACGTCTCTCCTATTAAGTAGATACTTAAACATCAGCCAGTATCCAACAAATAACACATACGAGCAACATTTCCTCCGTTTTTGTCGTGGTAGGGCGTCCGATTGTGTTTGCTCATTTTTGATATTCCTCCTAAGTTAGAAGGCGAAAAGAGGTTATAAGAAAAAGAAGTTGAGGTTGCAGTTATTTAATACGTTATGCCCTCGAAATCCCTTAATATAAATAGTGAGAATGAGGTAATTAAATTCATAACTTTATGGATAACATTTTAAGTGAAAGAAGTATGTTAAAATTTAAATCATAAATTTTATTTATTGATGATATTATAATTAAGAGTGACACTGTGTGTGCAAGCTATAAATTCTTGATAATGAAAAGAACGAGGTGGAGTTTCTTGACATACCCTAGCAAGTATGTAAACCCTTACTAGCCTTGGGAATAGTCTTGTGGGAAAATTTTGGTGTTTAGAATTTTATACCTAAAACTAGCCTTTGGCTAGCTGGGGGCTCCGCCCCCATACCCCCGAGTCTGCTCGGCCTACGGCCTCGCATTTCTTATCTATCGGCTTTTGCATCAACAGTGAATTTCGTGAACTTTCTCTTCATATTTCCTGAATCTGCCCATCCTTGGGCTTCGCCCCCACACGCTGTCTTTGCTCGGCCTACGGCCTCATCTCTTGAACCCACAATTCTATCCTTCATTTTCCTATTTCAACTACCTAAAAGATAAAATTTTGTATCCCAAGAAATCGCCCATTTAAATAGCATGGAATTTCTTCATCCCCCTTTAGATCCCTAAAAAATTAAAAATATTCACTTTTGACAATTTTCTTGTAGGTTACCCCCAGAAGGCTACAATCATGCCAAATTTCATCATTCTAATTCTGCCGAAAGTACGTAAACATTTTGGAGTGTAGGGGATGTCCTATATAAATAACATCGGAAGATTTTTCAGTTCCCCATAAAACCACTCTACGGTTGGAAATTTTTATTTCTGATGATTCACTTAGGTAATGCTAACGTAAACGTACAAGCATACCGAATTTTAAGTTTTTATTACCATTCTAAGTACCTAAAACATGAGATTATAGGTCCCAAAAAAGGCCAATTTAAATAACATGGGGAAATACTTCACCTACTCTTTAGACCCCCTAAAAATTAAAAAGATTCACTTTTGGCAATTTTCCTGTGTGTTTGTCCTAAAAGCCTACAATCATGCCAAATTTAAACATTGTAGCACTACAGGAAGTGCTTAATAGTTCGGGGGTATAAAAGGTGTTCCATATAAATAACATGGGAAAAATCTTTCAGTTCCCTGTAAAACCACTCTAAAATTGGAAGTTTTTATTTTACTGATTTACTTAGGTGTTGCTAACAAAAACGTACAAACATACCGAATTTCAAGTTGTTATTCCAATTCTAAGTACCTAAAACATGAGATTATAGGTCTAAAAATGTCCCATTTAAATAACATAGAGAAATTCTTCATCCCCTTTAGACCTACTAAAAATTAAAAATATTCACTTTTGGCAATTTTCCTATGTGTTAGTTCCGGAAAGCTATAATCATGACAAATTTAATCACTGTAGCTCTACAGAAAGTGCTCAATAATTTATGTCAGCTCATGTAGAAGGATATTTAAATATCTGTTTCAGCGTTTTTAGATGTGAAACCTAGGATGGAAGAAAAAAGGGTTGAGATGCTTTCCTAAGATGCCGAGACGAGAGGTTTTAATTTTGAGCCAGACAACGAGTTCAGACGAATTCTTTATCAAAGTTGTAGGAGGAAGAATGCAAAATATTCACGACAGTAATGCAAAATAAAATCTTTCAGTTTTACGTCCCACGCTTATGCCAACTAGGCTAAAGAAGACAGTGAAAGGCAATGGTGAAATGAATAAAGTGGGAGGAAACGGGAGAACTCCCGAGAAAATTCACAAACACAGTATTTGTTCACCACAAAGCCCACTCGGAACGAACTGATATCGAACCTTGGACCCCACACACCACAGGTGAATGCTCTACCACTGAGCCACCGTAACCCCTCCCATCGTAATGCGTGCGTGTTTATATAGTACTATATATATATATATATATATATATATATATATATATATATATATATATATATATATATGTGTGTGTGTGTGTGTGTGTGTGTGTGTGTTTGTGTGTACAGGGTGTAAAGAAAGGTTGTTTACAACGCTTGGGAGGTGAATCTACAGATGAAAACAAGTAAAAATGTCAAAAATGTCTATGTAACACAATGTCCATCTCGGCCTCCTATCGAGTTACGGACGCCCAAAAGGGTGGGAAAATGAACTTTGAAGGCTAATTCTGGCAAAACAACAAGAGATAGAAGGGCGGTGTTAGGCGGCCCACACAGATTCTCAACATGGACTATCCAAAGATACTAAGATTAGATGTAAACAAGGCGAGCGCAAGGGACATACATCCTCTCACCTCACTTTGCCCTCATAACGTTCGCGGCATGCTTCGCATCCTTTGGGGAATCCCTTGCGCTCGGCTTGTACACATCTAATCTTAGTATCTTTGGATAGTCCATGTTGAGAGTCTGTGTGGGTCGCCTAACACCGCCCTTCTATCTCTTGTTGTTTTGCCAGAATTAGCCTTCAAAGTTCATTTTCCCACCCTTTTGAACGTCCGTAACTCGGTTAGGAGGCCGAGATGGACATTGTGTTACATAGACATTTTTACTTGTTTTCATCTGTAGAATCACCTCCCAAGCGTTGTAAACAACCTTTCTTTACACACTGTATATATTCACAATAGACGTTAGACTTTTTATTATTCAAAATAGACAGATAAAACTGAAGATTCTTCGGGTTGTACAAGAAATGTTTTTTCTTTAAATAGAGTTCTACGCCTAATAAAAGTTTGAGAACCGCTTGCTTAGTAAGTTTCTGATGAAAGTATGGTTTACAAAAACTGAAGTTTCGTTTTTTCACAAATATTAGCTGTAAGCCAGGCAGAACTTTTTTAAAGAAATATGATTAATCGAGCAAAAAACCTCTTAGAACGGAAAGAAGAATCTATTCTACCGTGATGTGGTAAATTTCATCGTAACTCAAACAGTAGCAAAGGGAATATTGTACGGAAGAGTTGTGTATTGTAATCCTATATTCTGTATGTTGTTGTTAAAACTATTTTCTTGTCGTTGTTCAAAATCTGTATCCAGGAAAGATTGATTACATTTTGTTGTACGTCCTTGAAAAATAAAGAAAAAACCGAAAGGTTTTAAGATAGAGAGATTCGTAACTTCTTAAGACGCTAGAGGACTCTGGATGTCAGGTCCTCTTCCTCTTCAAAGAAATGGGAAGAGATTGCAATAGAGTTGGCAGGAGAAGGAGAGATGATTAAGATGGACTCCACAGCTTCCCTTTTTCCCAGAGCAACAGGGAGGAATCGATCTCCAGGGCTCCAGTCAAGGAGCTGCTCTCTCTCTCTCCCAGAACATCACCACAAAACCCCTTCAGGTGAAAGCGACCGTTCTAAATTTAGTAGCAATGTATGCGGAGAAAATATCCCCTTAAGAGGATACCATTTTTACACTTGTGAGATTGGATGCGTAGGATGATTTGAATTTTTCCACCTTTTTTTCTTTTCGTTTATTCGAAAGAAGAGCTTGGAGGGAGACGAAGCAAATCACATTCTCTTCTTTCTATTCAACCGAGAAAATATGTTTCTTCTCATTTTAACATGATTACCGTGGCCAGATTCTTATTCATACTTGACCTCCGTCGTATATGACACCATTAGTGTTCAAATTTACATTCAATGGCGAACAAGTGGGTTGCAGGAATGACATTAACTTTCCAAAATCATTTTGAACGTCGTTGACATCTACTTTACCAGATATCAACCAAAATATTGAAGATTTCTACGATAATACACGATGCTTAAGTGTGAATATGAAGGGTAAGGGGAAAAAACAAGGAATGTCACAAAACTGCATTTTCGAGAAAACGGCGTTTCAATATTGAAAACTGCGTACACAGAATAGGGTTATGAAATCTTTTGCCACTTTTTACATGAACATTTCTACATCTACGCATGCCTGCCATATACAGTCAAATAGTACCAAGAGTCACCAACAGATAGGACAAAACACCCGAGAAAGCACATACATGGACATTTCTTGTTTTTTCCCCGTACCCTTCATATATGAAATATTTCGGTGTTTTTTGATAGTAGTATGTCAGCCTTATGTATTAAAGCTACAAATTAATGCTAGTGTACAACAAGGAGATCTCTAGATCTCCAGATGACTGCAGTCGTACTACCCAATTGATTAAAATATATCACTCAGCAGCGATAATTATAACCACATTGGAAATAAATTAGTAGTCTTGAATAAGTGAGCTGAAAGCTTTAGTTTTACGGTCCACGATCCATGTAGGTTACAGATGGTTAATTAAAGTGAATGATTAATGTAATAAGAGTGCGGGAGGAATCGGAAGAACCTCGAGAAAACCTACAGACAGAATGTTGTCCTTCAGAAACTAACATGACCTGAAAACATCCACAATTTATCAGTCTATATCTTATCTTTCCAGTGTATCATGAAGGACTTGCTAGAGGGTATGGTGGCAAGAAAGAGAGGGAGAGCGCGAAGGAGACTAATGGACGATATCAAAACAGAAAAATCGTACGTGAAGACGAAGAGGTTAGCGGAAGACCGTGAAGCATTGAAGCTTCTCAGCTGCGTCAAGTGACCTGCTAATACTGGCAGAATGCCTATGACAATGATGATATCTTTCAAAAGAGAAAATAAAAAACATAATAACACCCTTCACACCAAAGATGAAAGCTCTACCATTGACCCACCGCGCTCCCATCTGACAGTTTTAACACCATTGATAAACATACATATGTGGAGATATATATTCTTGGTTATCATTTTGGTTTGTACATATTATAGGGTGGACGGACATAGTATCTCCTAATCTAATATTTCAATTAGTTGCACTGCTGTCTTCTTGGTTTTAACATCACTCTAAAAACGAGACTAAACCAGAAAAACGAGAAATACGGTACCTTTCACTGCGCGCAACGGTATTCTTCAGGCATACGTTCTTTTGTATTATACTTAAAATCTCCTTTTCCTCTAACAATGTACAGTGTGGCAAAATTGGAAGAATCATTATTTAAACAATATTCCAACATTGTGACGTAGAAAGCTCTAGTATGGATCACTAGTACTGAGTAGGTTTTACATATAAACTACGTATGACATATTCTATGAGCTTTTGTCAATGACTGTGCACTCAACAGCAAAAATGGGTTAGTACACTATATACATACTATAAGAAGCGCGGTAACTTTGAGAGGTGTTAACTTAAGTTCATCTTACATTCATAATTTCTTAGTATAGGTGTTATTATTGTGAAATAGGGTTTTCTTAATGAGCTAAGACACACAGCATTGTAAATGCATTAAACAATTAGCATAGTTTAATGTGATTTTAATAGCTTGTGGAGATGGAAAATTAATTACAACATGAATAGATAATTCTGTCAAGTGAATACAAAGCCATCTGAAACTTTCATGGAAAGAAAGAAGGAACTATCGAAGCAGCCAGATTAACACAATAAATGTTTCTGACAAAACACTGGAATTACTGGAAACAAGAAAAGGCCAACTAAATCCATTCCTACTTCAGGGATGCAACGTATCATTGTCTAGTCAATAAGGATAGAAACTTAAATAGATAGATAAAAAGAAGATAGAAAGAAAGAAAAGAAAATGGGTTCTCTATTTCGCCTTACAAACAAATTGAAACGTTTCATTTTCTGATTGCAACGAAATAACCTATAAGAACTTCTGGATTACTTATTTCTTTTTGTCTTTACTTTGATTTTTCCTTGGAAAACCAAGGACACTATATTTTGTGTGAATTCGGCCAACTTATCAGATCGGGAAAGTTACACATAATTAGGGTCTACAGACTTTTACCTGCTATAAAAGAGTGAGAAATATTATGTTGTGCTGTGCAGGCTCTCGGTTCTCAAGTTATGGGTGATCAAATTTTGAGTAATTTTTTTGAAAACATAATATCATGAACCGAACTCATCCGATCGAAATTAAACTTGGCATGATAGTAGATTCTTACCTGTTACATAAGATTGTGTGAACTACGAAGTGTATTCAAAAAGTATGGAACCTTATTTTTTTCCTGCGTAAAGCAATGAAGCGCGAAAAACCTTCTTCAGTGCAGATGTAGAGGGGACACTCGTGCGCAGTCCCGCTCAATGCGATCGTCAGTCGCTGGCGGTCGGCCAACGAGTGAAGACGTGTAGTGAACGGTCATCGGATTTCAGTTTTCTGTAAATCAACAGAAAAACCTGAGCAGCGGCATTGCATCAAATTCTGCCAAAAGCCAAACACCCAAGAGGAAACCATCCAATCGGATCGATACATTCAATTTTAGACAATAATTTGGTCATGAGGAGAGTGTCCGCAATATTTGATTCAGACTTGCAACGCGAAGGACAACATTCCCGTGTGTCGTCAGGCTCCCTAGTCACCCGACATGGCTCCATGTGACTTTTTGTTATTTCCCAAGCTGAAAATGTCAAAAGCGACCCCGATTTGAGTCAAGAGAAGACATCATCCGGTTTTTGCTCGCCATTCCAAAAACTATGTTCCAGAAGGGTTTCCAACAGTGGAAGAAGCTTACGGAGAAGTGTGTGCATTACGAAGAAGACTACTTTGAAGGAGGTTGGTATTTCGAATTTTCAAATCATTAAATGTATTTTTCCCAACCAAAGGTTCGATAGTGTTTGAACACACCTTATGTATTTATGGTATGCAGATTTTCTGTTCTCGGATTGTCAAATTTTCAACCGTATCTTCGAAAACAATATGCCACATAACGAACTCTTCCCACCGTGTTCAATCTTGGTGTGATTGAGGACCTTGACCTGCTGTGAAAGCGTGTGAAATACTACATTATGAAGGCTTTTGGTTCCCAAGATGTAGATGGTCAAATTTTGGATCACATTTTTGAGAAAAAATCAATCGTACTGATCTGATTTGAATCAAACTTGGCATGGTGGTAGGTCTTGATGTGCTGTATAAGTGTGAAACACTATCCGCCTTATGCAGTCATTTTGACGAATGATTAGCGTCATACTAAAGACCTGACTACTATAGGAAACTTATGTTAGTCGAATTCTTTAGTATCGCACTAATCACGCGTCAAAATGACTCTGCATAAGGCCCTATGTTGTCAAGGCTTTACATTTCTGAGTTATTAGCAATCAAATTTTGGGTCATAATTTTGAAACAAGGAAAAAATTATCAACCCGAGCAATCCGATCTGAATCAAACTTAGCATAATAGTTTGATCTGCTACTATAACGTATTGATCTGCTACAATTGACGTATTAATTTAACATATTGATCTGCTACTATATAAAATACACTGAAGTCCCGCTAATCCGAACTAATTGGGACCGAACCCTGTTCGGATTAGCCTTAATAACAGTGATATCGCGGTTTGAAGCGGATGAAGGGTCTTTTGTGTTGTAATACATAGCGTATAGAAGTTCAAAACACGTTTTCTGACTACAGTATATGTACTGTACTGGAAAAATGTTTAAAATATTGAATAAACTGGATACCTGTATTTTTTCACGTATAGTACAGTAGTTCGAAATCTTTCCGTTAGGGTTGTTTCCATCTTGTATTTAAAACTGTATTTAACGAAAGTTTACTTTGTTTTCTACGAGAACAGTTTTCACCAATTTTCATCCTTTTAGTTATTAATTTCCTACAACTGCATATTTTCGCCACAAAAAGTATTTCCTACCGGACTTGTTCAAATTAACCAAATGTTCGGATTAAACGTCTTCGGATTACCGGAACTCCACTGTGTATTATGGTTTACAGGCTTTGCTTCCTAAGTTATACACAAACCTCTAAATAAATATATTGGGCATAATTGAAACGTAATCAATACTATTTAAATAGCAATTGAAGGCCAGTCTTGAACAGGGAAAAATTAATGAAGGGCGATGCTTTTTTTTTAACGAGAATGCGTATTTTACTTATTGACATATATTTGTCTAAACAAAGCATTGAACATTTCAGGAGAATTCAGACACTCTTAACCATACCGTCTATGGGCCTGAACTCCCACAATTTGAAACGAAATTGATTATTTAGACTATATTTTCAGTACTGTAAAAAGTAGTGTTCTCTCTGCTTCCAAGAAATCTATATTAATAGATTGGCTACAGAACTTGGAGGATAACTATAAATACACCAACCTAAATTGATTCTCATATAAACAAATATTAAATAAATTCAAGTTGAAACTACTTACTATTTAGTACAGGAAATATAAACATGCGTATCTTAAATAACTTATTTTCCTCAAGTTATAGACTACAACCCAAATTGGCATACATACATTAATCTTTTAATATAATGTGTGTTTGTTTACATAAAATCATTTGATTTCTTCATAGCTGTAGATGTGTAATAAATAAGAACTACGGAAGTGACATCTTCCTGGCAACCGGTTATATATTTTTAGGTGAAACGTAAAAATGTAGATACATAGATAAATTCGCTTCAATTTTTGTTTGGTTCCAGAGTGTCGCCTTTCCGTTGACACTGATTTATAAATGTTTTATCCATAAGCAATTTTAGTAATGAGCCGTGTTCTTTATGTTTTTATTTTGAAGTGTCTCGAAAGAAAGTCGTAATGTCTATTTTTTCCCTCCCCTCTTGCTAATGGTTTCAATTTGTCTTAGAAGTTATCCCGTTTCACCTTCTCTATGATAAGAATTCATCTTCAGAAGCATCACTGTTTGTGAGCTGAAATCAAGTAATACAAAATACATTCGTTCAGATCTCTTTATTTTATACAGCTGTATCCTGTTCACTTCCAAGTGTAGTGAATAAATAGCTTTCTGTCTAACATCACTTTACAAGCATTTAACATACAAAGCCTACTTCTCTACGTATATAACACTTCCTACATTAGTTAGTCATCGCGACCGCCTATACGGTTTCACATATCTTTTTTTTTTTTTTTTTTTTTTTTTTTTTTTTTTTTTTTTTTTTTTTACCAGGAACTGTACAACGTATCATCAGTTTAAAATGTATATCCAACAGAGTAATCCGGAGGGAAGTGAACATAATAAGTATGAAAGCTAAATATCTTACAGAGAAATGGTAGTACAGCTGATTGACAATTATGTATGAATAGGACAGACCTGCAGTGTGGTTCATATCATGTCTGAAGTAACGTGCACAGGAAGAAATGAATCATACAAGGTTAATTATTCACTTCAACCCAAACGTGGGGGGTGGAGCGAATATACATATGGGGTGAAGTGGTGAGAAGAAATGCCCTCGACATAATGTAAATAACAAGATATAGACTGCTATATAATGAGTATACAGCTAACAAAGAATACCTACATGATGAAATGGTACAGAATCTATTATTGTAGAAATGCTTAAGAACCAAATAGACATACCAACCAGAGATCGTGTCCAAAGTACAGTCTCGGGGACATTGAGTTGTCTAATCTTACAAGGAACAGCACAATATTTGAGTTCCCAATAGATTTTGAACCCAGGTTTCTCCTATACGAAACTGTGGTTTGAAGGACACACAAGAAATATGTTCTTTATTCGTAGAACGTAAACATAAACTTCTACAGAATAAAGGATGTGTATGGGATGGAATGATGAAGAAGACTATTGACATCACCCTAAACTATGTTAGTCACTTCACCCACATCGTCGTCTTTTTTCAAAACATGCTTTGTAGCTCTATGTTCGCAATATATTGAGACACATCTATATACATGCGTAGCTAAATCGCCTTATGCTGCTGTGGATGTATTGAGTACAACACGATTACTTCAGGAAAGAATTGCCCTAGATTCTTACTGTTCCATACCACAATAGCAACAAAAAAGGCTACAAATCTACCCACCTTCCTGCTGTCCGTGCTCACTGCATTCAATAGTTCGTTTCTTTCCTCTGTACACTACTTTCTTCGTCAGCTCCAGACAATAATGTACATACAAGACCTTTGAAAGGTCAGCGCCGATCGCGCTTTGTTGCCACATTTCATTAACCATAACTCTATTCACTTCACCCCTATGATCACTTCCCTCCGAATTACTCTATATTCTTTGTTTTGCACGAGAAAGGAAAGAATTTAAACTAAGAGAACCAACAAATTTTCTTTATTGTTATACGCACAATACACCTTTTCTTTCGTTTGAAAGTAAGCATTAACTTTGTTTTCTCACTCAATTATATAAACTTTTTGTATAGAAACCATGATTAATCCCTTGCTTTCCAGTGACATCCATGTGGATGTCATATAATACTCTGTTCCAAAATACCAGTGACACCCATAGGGATGTCAAGAAAACGTATCCTTCATTAAGATGTCGAATTAATCCTGGAGATGCTGAAATTTGTTAGTGGGTGCAAGGGACGAGTTAGTTCTACTATTTTTCCTTAGATGACAACACCTTACTGACAGAAGAAGTTTTGTCTCAGTAGATAGCAAGCCTAAGGGAGCATTCAATTATGACACACATGTGTTTGTTTTGACGATAAACAATTGGCAACACATGTGTTCAATTTCGACACACACGTGTTTGTTTTGACGATAAATAATTGGTAACTTCGATATCGTATTTTGAGATGGGAGAAAAGAAGAAAACTTTGTCTTTGGTTTCCGGTCAGTGTTGCCGAACTGAAGCAGCATAAAATCCGTTCAGAACATCAAGATTTCCTCTTTTCAGTTCAAATGTTGCACAATTCAAATAATTGTTTTTATCAGTAATGTGAATTCTTTCCTAACGTGTGCACAACAATTATGTCCTATACAACGGTCTAGATGATCTTTTAATAGTAAATGAAATCCTGGTATTACAGCACGCATATAGGAAAACGACACCTAGAACACAAGGGGTTAATAATGCTCTTTGTTAATTTCTGAATACTAATGAGCAAAAGGTCAGATTTTATTATAATGCATTTGTAGCTACCAAATATGCTTCTGTTTCTCTTAATTGTTTTTTACGTTGCTCGTATATCGGCATTTAGTGGTTTACAAGTACTTATAATAATAGTTTGAGTTGAAATATTTATAGTGCCTGTGTGGGAAAGAACTACGAACCACTATCTCCAGAAATCAGGTGTTTTATGAAAACAGAATTGCCAGGACTATATACGTACATTTACACACTTACATTCGTCTTTATGTAATTTCAAACAATGACAAATCTGAATTCCGATAAACCAAAAAATCCAGTTTCAGTTCGCGTTTAAACCTCGTAGATAAAGCCTTGCTTGGTTGTCCTTTCTCAGTTTACCATGCAGCAAGTGCGCAATTTCAACTCGTTTATAATTTATTATTGGAAGTACAGATATTATCATGGTAGTGGAAATATCGATTTCTGTTGTTTTGTATGAACAAAGGAAACATTAAATTAACATTTACAAGCTAGTCGCACTCATAATTTTGTAGCAAAAAGTAGTGAAATATTCATACTTAATCGACAATTAAGTATATGTGTATCAATTCCTTGGAATGTGAAGTTAAAGAAGTTAGATAAAAGCAACAACGTTCTATCAGTATATTAGGATTATTTGCTTAGCTCCAGATTTTAGGTCAATTTAGACATCATTTCATCTAACAGTGAACTGTCCCATTCTCTCCTGTGAAAATCAATGTTAATCAATGCAAGCGATATATTTCAAAAGTGTGAGCAATATGGAAAAGAGTTATTTTCACTGATATAAATATGGAAAAGAGTTATATCAGTGAAAATATAGTCTTAATGTCAATTCTTGTGTCGTCTTTAAATACTACATAGTAGAAGTGTTTGTGCATATGTAGTAATGGATTATATCTTTTTATGAGAGGATATCTCAATAAATATTTAATGTATTCAGGTAACTTTTTTCTTCCTGTTTATAAATACTGTGATTTTGCTGTGTCATACACATAGGCAATAAGAGAGTATTTCTTGCGCATGAGAGAAATGAAGTTTATCCTCTAAGTACTAGAAATATATTTTCTGTACGTATAATTGGTGAAGTAAATTGAACACTCAATACTGAACCACTCATTCGAAATTTCCAAATGAAGACAAACCTGACATTATAACCTCTCATCTGTATGGAATTTGCAATTTATATCGCCTTGCACAGAAATCCGACCCTAAATCACACAATAGCTCCAAAATAATCCATTTCACCTTATACACAAGCTTTTATCTTAGAAAACCGTAGCACGTGGAACGTTATGTTTCCATGTGAAAGTATGGAGCATAAAACGTTTTGTTTATTACACACGAAAGAATAGAGCATGGAATACAATTTTTATTCCATACGAAAGAATGGAATGTCTAACGTTATGTTTATTCCAAGCTAAAGAATTGAGGATAGAACGTCATCTATATTCCACATAAAAGAATGAGACATGTGAAACGTCATTTTTATACCTCACAAAAGAATACAGAGTGAAACAATATTTTTATCCCACACCAAAGAGTGGAAGGTGGAACATGTTTACCCTACACAAAAGAATGGAACATGAACGTCATGTCTATGCCACACAAAAGAATGGAATGTGGGACGTTGTATTTATCCCACATAAAATGTATCATGAATCATCACGTTTCTCCCACATGAATGGAGTGTGAGTTACCCTGTTTATTTTACACAAAAGAATACAGTGTTCAACACCACGTTTATCCCATACAAAAGAATAGAGTGTGTAACATCATGTTTATTCAACATAAAAAGTAAAATCCTATATGAAAGAATGGCGTGTGGATACTATGCTGTTTCTCTCCACACACATATTACTATTGGATTATGTTCTGAATGTTATAGTCATGCTTCCAATGGAAAGAACGAGCATATATGAAGTAAATATGTTATTTCTCGTGCAATGTTGTGGGAATGGTACATATCCATCTATAAATTAAGCTCATTTTTATTCAAAACACAAGCATGCTTTCTTGGGAAAACGATTTATCCACACGAAATATACATCACAGGAGAAACGTTCCAAGTATATTTTTCATGTGACTCTTTGGGACGATGAATTATAAACAGAACAGCGTGTCTACATGACTTTCCTCAACAAACATGCTACTCCACTTTATAGACTGAAGGTGTCTACAAGGATTTTACAAGTGGAAGAATACTGTAACACTCAACCTAAGATTATAACGTAATTTTTAACTTGATTGTGCAGGTACCGCAAATTCCAATGGTAACAAATATTAGTGTGTATGTGTGTGGTAAACTTATGCATTATATACTATTACAAAGAAAGGAGTACCCTCTTTTTCTCCCCTTCTTATTCCTCCCATTATTTCACACCTTGTGCCAATACCTACTATTTCCCCGTGATTTTTTGACCGATGATTCATATGATTGAAGACGAATCACAATCTGTCGTGTATGGAAAGACAGAAAACGTGTATGGGAAGCTTAGAGAGAATTCTCAAAGAAACATAAACAACTGAATATACAATTTTATACACACCAATTTAGCCTTTGAAAATGTTTTCATTAATGTGACTAGCCAAATAAGTCATGAAACTATATATTAAGATCGTTCAATCTATCATTTTATGAAGAAGATGCAATCGATCAAAATATTACCCATTAATCGGTCACCTAAAAATGATCATGAAGTCTTGTAACTGAATATATTTGATCCCTTCAAAACGCTTTAAAATATTATTGTTTATATATATTCCGGGAGGTGATTCGTGACATCAAAAGAAATCAAAAAGTTCTCTTGCATATTGTCGAATTCCGCGTCGTGTACGAGTGACAAGGGTGCCAACTTGGAATTAACAATCGAATCCCGACGAAACCATGGCAACCAAATCATCGACAGTGAACTGTCGAGATAATATCATCCAAATTATCTACAGTCGAATCATCAATAGCCAAAGAACTGACAACCAAATTATTGACAGCTAACTCATCGACACCCCAAACATCGTCATTCATACCAAAGGAATGAGTTCGGGACCTTGGCTGCTTTGTAAATGAAAGAGAACACGTTGAATTGGAAAGATATCATTATGTTAAGTAACAAAAAAACGGTTAAAGGTTAAGGGATGAATATAGAATATGTAAAAATCTACTCAGCACTTGCTTGGTGCTTTCGACGATTCTCCAATGATGTCTCCTTTCATTCGTTGTTGTTAATTTCCTCCTGATGCATGATATTTGGGCGCTGGATAGTCAGACAGCTTGGAAAGAATCTCGGCGCGGATGGAACTTAATCGGGGGCAATGAACTATCCGGTGAGGGGAAGTTCTCCTGATAACAATGTCTGTCTTGTAGTTAATACAAGAAAGCGTAAATGTTGATATTGCTCTTAATAAACATAGACAATATCCAGATTCTAGAACTAAGAGACATGGCTCGTACGTCTTGCATCCTTGTCCTAGGTTAATTCGTTCATAACTCTTTTCTAAGTCTCCTCTCCTTCTAGTTTTGTTAGAAGACTTCGATCATTGAAATTTTCAGTTCAATGCAATTGCCACATGGATGATGAAAATGCACACTATGAGGATTTACGTCAAATAAGGTGATTGTTAGAATGTGGATAAAGGAACAATCTGCATGTTTATTGATAAAGATTGGAAGAAATTATTTTATGTCTGAGTGTAACTGAACTGTTAGTTGCGCTGAAAGGAAATAGAAATTAAAATATAACTTTAACATTGATCTGATAATGAGAATTCATTGTCCGAAATTTCAAATAAATAGTGTGTCATGTTCGCAGAATTTCAGTCCAATATATTGCGTCAAAACTGTGTTGTTATTATTGTTACTATCATACACAATTCAAGGTGTTGGACACGATACCTTCACAGTCATAATAATATATACATGTTGTGTATTTCATGTTACTCAAGCAAATTTTGATATCAAGTTGAGTGTTATATTCAAATTACTTCTCTGATCTGATTAGTTACCAGATAAAAACCGTTAATTTGGTACCCATACATATTACCCAATCAATATTTCTGAATGTTTCACTGAAATACTATACAGAGAAAGCATTACACCATCATAACGACTACGAAGTACAGTGAAACCTCCCTTAACGGACACCTCTCAATAACGGACACCTCTATAATACGGACAGAGTTTTTTGTCCCGGCAAAATTATATGTTCTCTTACGGAACAAAACCCTCTCTTTAACGGACACTCTCAGATACGGATGCGGACAGTCCTTTCCCCCCCCCCCCAAACGTTTCAATAACTTCTTCATAACGGACAGGAATTTTTCTCGGTTCTGCGATATATTACAGGAGACAGAAAAGTCTTCTTCCCACAAGTGTATCCATCATGAGTCTAGACCTGGTGAACCATCAAACAGAACAGCTTCAAGCTCGACTTGAAATTCTTTGTTTATGCCCGCAATAAACTGTTTTCTGATGGAAATCCTAGAAAAACTTCAATAAGTAATAACACTCATGCAGGGTCAGTCGTAAGGCCAAGAATTCCATGCAAAAGATCTTCCCTTCCCTAACAAATTTAGTCCTTTTTCATCTGGGCCTTGCATCTTTCCAGACAATTTCTTAAATAACAAAATATTGTTTGTTTTACAATAATATTTTCAACGAACAATGTCTCCTCTCTTACGTTTTTGGAAAAGCAACATTTTTCTTTTAGGTATGATACTGGAACAAGTCTGGGTTTGGGGTTTTCCCGGCTTCCTTTTCACTTTTACTAAGAGGATATTCTTTGTGATTGGGACTGGGTCAATAAACATATGCGCTTCCAATAACTTGCCTTTTCATCCATTTCGCCAAAGAACTAATATATTAACACATTCTCCAGAAATAATAATATTTAACAGCAATGAATTTCTCCTTCATCCCTCCCAGTAATTCAAATACGTACTAAATAGAGTATTTTCATATTGAATTTTCCGTATCTACGCTCATACATAATGCATTTACTATATATTACTGCATACAATTACCATTGTGAGAAACTAAATTTCTGTAACCTCTCTGTAACGGACACCTCTCAATAGCGGACAAAAATTCATGTCCCGTTGGTGTCCGTTATTCAGAGGTTTCACTGTATTACGTAAAGTGAGGAGAATTCTGCACTATTTTTATCTGTTTTACCTGGAATTCTATAGGAAAAGGGGCTAATAAGTTAATATTAGTTTGGTCTCACTAACGTCATACTTCAAACCTCGTTGAACCTAGGCGTTCTTTTAAGAAGCTTTGTGACAAATCTTTTGTCCTTGTACTTTTCAAGTCATAATATTAGTTTGGTCTCATTAATATCATACTTCAAACCTCGTTAAACTTAGATGTTCTTTTAAGAAGGATTCTGAGAAATTCTTTTCTGAACGTCCTTGTACTTTAGAAGTCATAATATTAGTTTGGTCTCATTAATATCATACTTCAAACCTCGTTAAACTTAGATGTTCTTTTAAGAAGGATTCTGAGAAATGGTTTTCTGAACGTCATTGTACTTTAGAAGTCATAATATTAGTTTGGTCTCATTAATATCATACTTCAAACCTCGTTAAACTTAGATGTTCTTTTAAGAAGGATTCTGAGAAATGGTTTTCTGAACGTCATTGTACTTTAGAAGTCATAATATTAGTTTGGTCTCATTAATATCATACTTCAAACCTCGTTAAACTTAGATGTTCTTTTAAGAAGGATTCTGAGAAATGGTTTTCTGAACGTCCTTGTACTTTAGAAGTCATAGTATTAGCTTGGACTTTCTAACATCATACATACCTGAAACCCTGTTGAGCTACGTGTTGTTTTAAGAAGTTTTCTAAGTTTGTTTGTTTTTGTACTTTTTAAGTCATCCAAAAATGAAAAAAAAATGATCAAAGAGCAACCAAAATATAAATGTGATATTGAGTTCTTAACTGATTCAAACATTAAAAAAGGAGAAAGTAGCTTTAGAAAAGTGGAAAAGTGTTTTTCTCTCTCTCTCTCTCTCTCTCTCTCTCTCTCTGGTTGCAACTGAATGTTTAATTATTTTGATGTTCCTATTTTAAGGAGAATTAAAAAGATTTTCAAGGTAAGAATAAAGAAGCAGCAGGTGAAAGAAGTAGAAAAGCGAAAAAAGGTTTAATTGTCCTGCAAAAACGCAATTTTTCATTCAAGTCAGATTTACCCTGTTGCATACTTTAAAGGATGAATACTCGATCTTTTTGCCTTTATAATATTATTTCTTTCTACCCGTTTCTTTCTTTTTTCTCTGAAACACTATAGAAAATCTTATGATCTGTTGAAAATTATATGAAATATTCAACAGACTTCTAAAGAACTCTCTTAAGAACTTTTTTTCCTTGTGATTTTTTTTTCTGTTTCAGATTAAACAGAATATAAAGAAGAAAATATATGAAAATTCAGTCCTTTTCAAAAAGTATGTCTCCCAGGAGATTAGTAATTACCTGCATCCTTATTCTGGAAGGTCTGAAAGAGAAGTATTTTTTTTTCTCACTGAAGTTGTGTACAAGTGTCACAAGTAAAATGAAAAATTTAAAGAAAGGAGCGAAAAATTATTAAGTTTAATTCCTTTGCAACGTATTTTAATTTTCACTTTTCTTGGAGTTTTCTGGAAACGTTTTTCATATTTTCGTTTCTTTTTTTATTGTTTCTATTCTGTTCTTATCTTACTGAAATTTTGTTCAGAAAGTAAACAAATTGGATGAAAGAACTCTGTGATACTAAAACTTTTATATAATTTGAAAGACTATAAACGACATATTGGAGGAAGGCTTACAGTATAGAGTCTTGCAAAGTTTAACGACCCGATACCGTTCGTCACAGTTAGCCCTCTAATTATGCTAAACTGTATTGATTCATTTATAATGTCCTTATAATTTATTTGAGCCATGGCATAATTACTTTTTTTTCACGTCATTTGGTGATGACGTCAAAGGGTTGGGATTGTGAAGATTTAAGCGGAATGTTTTTCCTTATTGGCGGATTCGCCAAAAGAAAATGACACATTTTGATTAGGGATGGGCAAAACCGATTTTTATACAACCGGAAATCGATTTCTAGAAAAACTGAAAAAAACTACATTACGGTGTTCTCCGAAACCGTTTTTCTTGAAAACAGTTTTGTGTTTTTACTTAAATCAGCGTGATTTTTGTCGAAACTGGTGGTACCTGTTCTTCTTCTTGTAGTATTCATTTACAAACTATTTATGTTAACGAGGAAACAAAACATTTGATAGAAAATCAAGCTTGTTTTGTAATTCCGGTATTTTTTACAGTGTTGAAAAGTAAGTTTTCAGTTTTAAAAAGAGAGAAATCCGAAAAGTTTGTTTTTGTGCCACCCGTAATTAGCAGTACCGTCACTAATTTAGAAGATACGATTACAATTAGGTAACCAAAACAAAGTTTCGGCGAATTTCCGCGAGGTGATATTGCACGCGTTCCGTAAGAGCTTTTGTTTCGAAGTGTAGAAAACAAAGCGAAATGTAACTTGTTAATGACAGTGATGCCAACCAATGGGAAAATCCCCTTTTTATGGGATATTTTTGATATTTCGGAATGGGATAAAGGAAATTTCGGATATGAGAATTTTCACTATAATCTACCCCAACAAAATTCGCTACAAGCGGGAAATAGACAATGCGCCATAAATAACGTGTCAATGTTGTCAACTTTTAGAGAGGTCCATGATAATGAGGAGTGACTTAATCATATATGATTCCTTAAAATCAGATATTAAGAAACGAAATTTGTGCTCTGGTATTTGAAAGAAGAAAAAAACAAAACAATGAACACATGAAAGAAAGCAAGTAAAATATCAAACTAGAAACAATCAATTTCCAAACATTTCATATGAAATGTGTATAGAACAAAACTTTCCTATATCATTCGGATCAGTATAAGGTGCTAATACAAAGGTAAAAAAAAAATGCATATCTTACAACATAGACAACAAGAACATAACAAAATATACTTATTCTCGTGAATAACAAAGTTATTCACAAATTATTTTATTAGTGTAGAAGATCGAAATGTATTGATAATTCGCCCAAAAATTTATAAATAGTAAACTCGATATACATAAGTTCCGTTTTTATATTTTAATATTATTTCATTATTATTATTAATACAACAATATGGGAAATTAAGATGGAAAAAGAGGATTTTTCCCTCTCGAGATGGGATTTTATAGCTCTTCAGGTTGGTATCACTGGTTAGTGAGTGTATGCTCTTGTATCCTGCAGGTTTTCGTCGCCGCGTTTAAAGGAGAAATCAGGAATAATAAATCAAACATCGAAACTCTAAACATATCACATAGGTCTGTATCTCATAAAAAAAACTGAGAGCATTACCAGAACAAACTTAAAAAGAATAGAGAAATGGAGCGGGAAGGATACTTGTGATTGTTCCTACATGTAAAAGTAAATCTTTTTATCCGTACCTTCTTCTGTTTCTCGGAAAATATCATCTCTCTATGACTTACTGTTCCCGAGACATGACTCCTTAAATCTCCCGGAATCGGAACTATTTTTTTGGCCAATATGTCGGGATCGGTAGGTCATAGGTAGATGATGGTGTTGATCAATAATTAAGAGGATAGTAATTTGGTAATCATTTTGGCACCGATATTAACTAGTGGCCACTGGCCAAATCAGTGGACATCAATTACTATTTTGTACTAAAATGTTCACCATCCTCTTACCTATTGATCAACATCAACATCATCTCTCTATAGCTTTTGGTTCCAGAGATATGGCTCTTTAAATCTTCGGAAATCGGCCATTTGTTTAGCCAATATCTCGGGAACGTAAGAGTAACGCTTAAAATTCCATCACTTTCTCAAATAGTTTCTGATTCTCTATCGAATAGAGGGCTTAAAACTGAAAAATATCACAAATAACAGACAGACGGACAGGCACACAGACATAGAGAATTCAGTAAGGAGCTTTTTAAGTTCGTTGAAAATGGCGATGAATCTCTCCAGAACACACACACAAAGAAAAGCCACCGTTGACACCATTGTCTGACTTGATTGTGAAAGGTTAATGGCATCTTCCATATTCGCCAGATAATACACCATCGGAGTAATATTTATTGGAGGGGAGGACTGTACTGAATTGTTACGTATTTTAGACAAAATACTTTAGGACCTAAATACAATGGTCTTGAGTGGATGATCTGCATATTCTTCAAGAGGTTTGGACTTCCTTACTTTAAACCTGAAAGAATACTTCATAAACCGTAAAAGAAAGAAATTAAATAAAAATTAACTTTAACCTATATCACGATCTATAGCCAAACAGAATCAACCTAAAGATCTTTAACCTAGACAGATTAGACTCTACGTATATGTGTTATATATCAGGGTGCTGATATTGGTAAATTTTGTAGTTCAGCCCTCAGACCCACAATACTGGATACATATGCTTGGAAAAAGGATTGCAAGAACTAGGGCAAAATGGAGAGCTGGCCTAAAACAAAACATCATCGAGAAATTTTATGGATGAATTGGGAGAATAAGAAATATTTTTCATAATAAAACAATGTGCCAGTAACTTTTGTGTATTTTAATTGAACAAGACAGAATATTCAAAAATTGAAGAAGAAATTATGATCATAGCAAGCTTATCTGAAGCAATTTAAGTTCATCTGAACAAGAGATGAAAGTTTAATCTAATTAGAGATGTTAATTTCACTTGTGAAAGTGCTGGTTCTCGAAGTCATTTACAATTAAACTGAAAAAAAAATATCGTGGAAAGTTTGCGTTACTTTTTCAACAAATCCAAAAGCTAAAGGATATTTATGTATGCATGTAACAATTTTGTATATACAAGCTTACAAGTAAGGGACCATATGGTTGTCGCGCAAATCAGATGCAGACATACGCCATCTGATTGAGCATGAAAAGATATGGAGAACATAGAAATTTAAGGTGCTAAGGGCCATAGGGAGCGTAGCGAGGAAAGAGGAAACATTGAATGTCGGCAAAATTGAAGAAAGTCAGGAATGACGGGAAAAGTTAATTTCTTGCAAACAGGGAAAGAAAGTCAACCAAAAGGAGGAAACTAAACATAAGGGCATCAAGGACGAAGAAAGATAATAATCAGGGTTGCCATCCGAACCGCAGTGTTGCCAGCGCTGCATAACATTGATATGGAAGATATAACACAGTATAGCAATTCATGCACAAAGAAAAATATTAGCAACACAAAAGACAATTGAAAAGATTCTGTACACGTGCGTAAAAGTGTTTAACGATAGTCGTGAGTGAATAATGTACAGATGTGTTCGGCATTTCACAAGAAACACCAACGCAGGAGGAACTTATCGTTACAGAGCAGATTAAAACATAGTTATGGAACGAAGAAAATCTTGTAGATAAGTTTAATACACTAGTGATGGATGAAGATGGGACAGATGTTGAGGACATTGAAAGTGATTTCGGTGACGATACAGCGTTAGCAGAAGAAACAATGTTGCAACCAGAACGAAGTCCACCAACCCACCACGAAAGCAGTGGGTGGTCATCTTATGCTCCTTCTCCACCAAAGAAACAGTTCACAAAATTCCCGGACAACTACTTGGCCGATGCATACAAGATCTGGACCAAGCAGCCGACAGGGCCAGTGCTCCCCCAGCTGTGTCCTCCTGGGTTAGCGATCGATATGTCACCGCGTCTAAAATTCATTAGCGTTATGGCAAAAAAGCGCAAAATTAAAAATAAAACCGTCTTACAAAAATTTGAAAAGACACTCACAACGCCTTGCAAACGCCGGCACTCCTTACAGAAACGCTTAAATAATGCTGTACTCGAGCATTTCATCGCAATAAGACAATGCAAAGCAATTATTCACGACCGCACAATACGTATCTGGGCCATGAATATTAAGAAAGAAATTGATCCACACAACACATTATCATTCACAGCGTCTAGATCATGGGTCACGCGCTTCAAACGTAAAAACAAACTGGTTTCGCGCAAGATTACACATAAAGTTAGTACACGAGTCGCCGTTGATACTGCTGCAGTTCAAGCATCCGCCACAGACGTTGTTAACGAGATCAAGTTTTTCATTGTAGAGCACGAGTTGACTCCAGAGCAGGTCCTTAATACAGATCAGTCGAGATTTGCTAAAGAGTTGCATTCAGGCAGAGTCCTTGCCATTAAAGAAGGAACCCAATCTTTGGTGCCGTAGGTTCAATTACTGCAACGACGCATTCCTATATGATTATGACGGTGATTGGGATGGACGGTACATTGCTTCCACACATGTATGTTCTTGTTTCGGAACCCAGTGGTAACTTTCCAGCGCGCATGGTCGCTGAATTCCCCAATGTGAAAGCATATGCAATCAGATCAGCGAATATGACCAAACGGGATTTGCAAATTTTCCTGGAAGAAGTTTTGTGGCCCGATCTTCAGGGTAAGGATCGTATTTTGCTTTTGGTTGACCCCTGGACTCCAAACAAGGATGACACTCTTTACAACATGAAAGTTCCTGACGGTGTTCAGTTCTACAAAAAGCCGATTCCTCGGAAATGTACAGGCCTTATACAAAATGTTGATGTGTTCTTCTTTAGGCCATTGAAAAACATGGTGAAGTTCATCACAGATACGTTAGTGTTGTCCAGTATTAATGTGTGGCAACGTGGGAACTTTCTCCGCCTTCAGTCATTTGTTCATCACCAGTTTTCTTCTAGGCGATTCCAAAAGATGATACGGTTTGCCTTTTTCAAATGTGGCTACTCCAATGAATATCCTGGTCAGATTGAAACACCTTCCGCATATTGCTTTGAAAAAGGACTCACAGAGGAATGCTGCAGAGACGCGTGTGACCAGCTTGCTTTCATCCGCTGTGCTCACTGAGAGAAATGTTTGTGTGTTGACCATGCATTCATTCGTAATCTTCACGTCAACTGCAATTAAATTACAAATGGTGCGTACTCTTCTGCATTTTCCTCCATTTGTATTCACGCGGGTGTAATATTCACTCGCGACTACGTTAAACCTTTTTACGCACGTGTACAGAGTATTTTCAACTGTCTTTTGTGTTACTAATATTTTTCCTTGTGCATGAATTGCTATACTGTGTTATATCTTCCATATCAATGTTATGCAGCGCTGGCAACACTGCGGTCCGGATGGCAACCCTGATTATTATCTTTCTTCGTCTTTGAGGCTCTTGTTATGTTTAGTTTCTTTCTTTTGGTTGGCTTTCTTTCCCTGTTTGCACGAAATTAACTTTTTCCGTCATTCTTCACTTTCTCCAATTTTGCCGACATTCAATGTTTCCTCTTTCCTCGCTCCGCTCCCTATGGCCCTTAGCACCTTAAATTTCTGTGTTCTCCAAATCTTTTCATGCTCAATCAGATGGCGTATGTCTGCATCTGATTTGCGCGACAACCATATGGTCCCTTACTTGTTAGAGGACATTTTACACAAAATCAACAATAACAACATTTATGTAAAATGAAATCAACCAGGATCAATATAAACAAAGACAATGTCATGACATTATCCTGGAGAGACTAAGTGAAAACTGTCTAAACTTATCAATATGGCCAGCCGTGAGTTTGAATCCAAATCCTTCCGATTGTAGATTTGTTTACGTTTGAAATTTTCTGAGATTATTTCTCCAAACTGTTAGTCTATTACTTCACAAGTTATAAGTTACAAGTATGTATTTTACAAGTTCTTGTAATTCCTTTCTCTCAAAACGAAAAAAGACAAGAATTTATAAGCAGCATGATGATTTCAAAATTTCATGATCAAATCTAGTACAATTTAGCTGACAGATACGTAGGAATATTGGTAGTCTGTCCAAACATAATTAACATTATCGTAACTAATTTATGTTTGTAAAGCTATACAAATGCGATATAAGTATCCAGTCTATTATGTTTACTAGTAGATTGAAAGAATATTGTGCTACACTAGTATTTTATGGAACAGGATCACTGACGATACACTTAATGTACTCTTGTAATACTACTCTACGGCA
The DNA here is from genome assembly GCF_964235325.1 of Thermobia domestica. Lineage (NCBI taxonomy): Eukaryota > Metazoa > Arthropoda > Insecta > Zygentoma > Lepismatidae > Thermobia > Thermobia domestica. Next base: position 76,113,520 of record NC_137456.1, read on the forward strand.
GAGTTGGCGTGGGTCAATGAAAACTTGACCCACGACCCACTGACCCACCACCCACCGTGACCCACTCTGACCCACGGCCCACCGTGATCCACTCTGACCCACCACCCACCATGACCCACTGTGACCCACCATGACCCACCACCCACGGTGACCCACTCTGATACACCACCCACCGTGACCCACCGTGACCCACCACCCACGGTGACCCACTGACCCACCCCCCACGGTGACCTATCACCCACCATGAACCACTCTCATCCACTTTGACCTACTCTGACTCACCAAAATCCATCGTCATCAACTCTGAACACGATCCACGGCCTCTTCTGAACTGACTAAAGAGTTTACACTTTTAATAAAACAAGAGTGTGAAATTGTCACTATAGTGTGTGCCTAAAATATACTTGTACTAAGAGAGTATTCTTGCAAGTGTTAATTTCTGAACGCATTCCCCAAGAAACTTCTATTCGCAGGAAAATACCCCTGTACAATACGGAAAAGGTTATGGTTTCTCAGTTCACAATATTTTTCTCACCAAAAACTTGAAAAATCAGTTTTTCATAGTGTATAAAGGTGCTCTGGTACCCTATGTGAGAGCATTTCCATAAAGCATGCTCATAATTGTAATTTGTGTAATCACTAAAACACCACGTTAAATTTAAGTTACAAATATGCATAATTTCAATTATTATGAATATTTATTCAAAGTAGTTTACCTAAAGCAAAGAAGATACTTATTAAAAATTAGGTACAAAGTTGAATAACATAAATAAGCCATTAGTAATACAAGTATACATTTTCCGTAACTCGTAATTTTCCACCTTAAAACAAATCTAAAATCGGATTTATTTCCTGTTGGTAACTTTTTCGTGGTAAATCATCCGCAGCGGAATGATGTCCATCCTTCAGCCAAGAAATAACTAGCTCGTCTATTTCGAGCTTGTCTAGCGGTGGGTCATTAACATTGATGAGCAACAAGTTAGACAATGTTTGAGCACTTAGTCTATTTCTAATATCAGTAATCTGTAAATTCATAAGGGGAAATCCCTGTTCGCACTCTGTCGTGGAAATTGATAATACTTCTACCCGATTTCTGCAACTTCTCATCGACAATCTACTTGTTAGACTTAAGTCTGATAACGATTTTTCTTGGTCAGGTTTGAAATACTCAGCAAGAAGTATCATCTCTCCATCACCATACAACATCTTTTCCATATCGACCATGTCAGTTGGCAATGTCGACCCATGGAGAACAGAAACTTCATCTACCACGCCTTTGATAGGGAATCTTGTGAATAAATTATCAATTAAAGCCTGATAAACTGATGATTTCTTATTTGTTTATAAATTTAATTTTTGTAGTTACACATGAAGGTTTGATACCATTACCAAGTTTCCTCCCCCGTCTAGAAAGCGAAAGGGAACGAGGTTCCTGGAAAGTGTTCAGAGGTGAATGGGAATTTCCCTCCTTCCCCTTCTATTACCACACTGCTGTTTGCCATGTGCCAAATTACGATGAATTTAAATTAAATTATCATAATATAATTATTTCCTTGTTGAATTATCAATACTTTTCAGTGGAAAAAAGGATGAAATTTCAAAGTTCCAAATCAAAGTAAGTAGACCAACGTAAAGGAAAAAAAAGTGTAAAATTTTCCATACAATTATGCGTACAATCCAAACTTAAAAGTTCCGTGTAATTAAGCTTACAGTACAAATTTTATGCCTATTTTTCTCACAACTTTATGGGTTGATTGCCCTGTGCTGTAAGCGTTCCATACAATACCGTAAACATACGCTTCAGCAATTATTACAACAGAAAGCAATGGATATATGAAGCCAAGCACTGTATTTTTTGTTTCTGATTTTTTTTCGATCGATTTTTTTTTCTAATTTTTGATCGAGTCGAGTTTCGAGCCGTGTCAAAGGTTGTTTTCTCGAGCCAAGTTTCGAGCCGAGTTACTGTTTTTGAGATCGAGTTTCGAGTCGAGTCGAGTTTGGTACATGGCTCGCTCGTTTAGCTCGTTTTAGTTCGATTGGAAATCATGGCCTGATTAAACTGTAAAGCGAAAGCCATGAGAAATGTAAGCTGTACTGTGGAATACTTTTAGGGTTGCTCACGAGAGGGAACACTGCTTGCATCTCATCTCGTCTCGATAACGAGACCACAGTAGATTTTTTTTTTAATAAAAGGACAGCCTCAAATGTCGTGAGCACCAATATATGTATATACTGTAGTTTTTACCATCAAGGATGAGACCTGCACGGTCGTATTTCTGAACCTAAGCAGAAGTCCAACCCGGGTACTGATGTCAACGGGCTCGGCTCGGTTCTACTCAGCAAACAGCTCGAGCCGGCTCGGTTGGGATGAGCCATCGGCTCGGCTCAATTGAGCCGATGGCCTGAGCCGACTCGTTTGGGATGAGCCACCGAATCGGTTTGGTTCGGCTCAGGTGAGCCATCGGTTTTTGCCGTCTCGGTTAGGGGAGGTGTTGACTCGGTTCATTTCTCGGTTCGGCTCGATAGTAGATGAGCTGTGAGCCGAGCCACTCGATCCGTTGACAACCCTAAACCCGGGCGGAGCACCGCGGTGATTCAGATAACTGCTAACTCCAGAACAGAAAAATAACAGGGTTGCCGGGGTATTCTAAGATGGATATAGGCCTATACATGATGTGTCTCATGTAACCCCTCTTTAATCAAATTGATGTGGGCATCAATTTATCTCCTGGTATACACCTTTATGCTATAGCCGTGTTGAAGCAGCTCTCACGTTATGAATACTCGTAATTAATTAATTAATACGTAAAATTTATCATATTTTTCAGTATTTTACATCTCCTTGTCTTTATATATGTGACTGTGTATAGCTGTGTTGAAATGGCTCCCATTATGAATGATTAATAAAAGGGATAATTCAATATTGATCACTTTTCTTAATATCTTATTATAGGCTATATGGAGAAATTACTAATTTTTCAGTATTAACATATTGCTTTATTAGTCTGTTTTTCTGTTAGTATCAATCATTATAAAGAATTCTAGTTACAAAAGAAATCATACTTAACTTTAAATTATCTTCATAATACTCTTTCGTAATATTCCTATATTGTCTTTAGCTTTATAATTTTCCTATGGTATTTTTAAATTCCTCATATTTAGAATTTCTTGCGAGAAGAATAATCGTCATCTAGTTTCTACATATTATTATTATTATTATTATTATTATTATTATTATTATTATTATTATTATTATTATTATTATTATTATTATTATTACCAATATTATAAAAAGCCTATTCCGGATAACAATGTTGTTATTTGTATAATATGGGCAGCTCGTGAAAACATAATTGTATGCCACATTTTCTGACTTTTGAGTAAGTATGAAAATAAAGTTCGTCATTCCTATGCAATTCGATACAATGACACATACCAAACAAGTTTCTCTTGTGGTTTAATACCAATCTAGTCCCCCTAATAACTTAATTTTACCAGAAGTGACAATTATCATGATGTTCGCTAAATCCTCTCGTATCATGGTAAAAACGAGTTGAAATCTTTAAGTTTTATGTCCCGCGGTTTTGCCAGTTAGGCTAATGGAGACGGTGATGATGAAAGATGAATGAAATGGTGGAATGAAGTGTGAGGAAACGGGAGAATCCCGAGAAAACCCACGAGTACGGTGTTTGTCCACCACAAAGTCCACACGGCGCGAGCTGGGATCGAACCAGGGGCCCCAAGTACCGGACGTGAACGCTTTACTACTGAGCTAGCGCCCCCCCCCCACATATCATGGTAAATAAAGTGATGACTTCGCTTCTTCATATTTTGTATGGCCGGAAATTCTCTTTTATCTTATTCATTGGAGGCAAACGTTCTTACAGATTTAGACTGGACTGCAACTGAACACGTGTGGTTTATTGTTCAACAGCCCTGCAACTCTGCAAGTAAACAAGTTACCACCAAACGGAATGTGTAATCAGAGGTCCCTCCCTACAGGGGTTCAGACTTTTCTTTACTGAATAGTTTTAAGCTCTTTCCTTTTTTATAGTAGGCAATAAAAATAGGAAAGAACGATATTACTTTTCTGCGGCAGTGTGTCATTTATTTGAGCAAAGCTATGGTAGTCAAAATTTGCAGACACTCCTCAAATAACAGGAAGAATCCCACAGCTATTTACAAAGGCAATCGGAAAAACAAGTTCATTTCTCTGCTTTCACGAAATATTTACATGTGTGACACTTTGCGTGCTGAAATTAATAATAATAATAATAATAATAATAATAATAATAATAATAATAATAATAATAATAATAATAATAATAATAATAATAATAATAATAATAATAATAATAATAGTGAATATCTACAATATATTATCATTATTCATACTTTATCTTATTTCTGACAGCAGTGTTACATACATAATTTTGTCTTCTTCAATCACAAGCCACTGTTGTGCTTATCCGATCCAAAACTCTCCATATCGTTCTGCTTATTTACTTAGTAAAGTACTACTAGACTAATATTCATTCAAAACAATTCTTTGATCCAATACTTGATCCAATTTTTTGTTGTATATACCCACATTCATATCCAGTTCCATCTAAAGAAACTAGTGTAAAAAATATTTGTTCCCGAGCGTTATAGTAGTGTATGATTGAATTCCGGATATATGAAGGCCCATAAATATGCAAATGACATATGGGCCGTTAAAATTAGTGCAATATGCATTGGGCCGCGGAGAACTTCGCATTTGAATCAATTTTACACGAATACCGAGAGAACACTTCGCGAATGTAGCATAGATTGTGTCTTAAAGTTACTCATATACAGACAACGACTATAGTCTAGGAGACAAAGTTTGTGTCTGTCTCGTATCGAAAAAGTATCGTAAAAGTGGTGGTCTCTTAGGAATTATATATGTACCTGGAAACGTATGACTTCATGCCCACAATCAGTCATCTTTTGCAGAATTAAGTGAACGAGAGATATATATTTATTTATTTATTACTAAGCTACCAGATACAATCTCAGAGGCCATTTTACACTGGAGCACTCAAATCATCAATAATAACAACATTGGGAAATGAAGTGGAAGGATGGCGGCCAGGGTCTGTATTTTAAGGTACCATCTCAACATTGACCTGGTGTAACTGAGGAAAACTCTGGAAAACCTCAGTCAGGATACTGAACTCTGGATTCGAGCATGGGACCTTCCGATTGCGAAGCAAAAACGCTGTAATAACAATAAATCTTTGAGTTTTACGTCCCAGTCTTATGTCGAATAGGCTAAAGGAGATGGTGATGATGAGAAATGAATAAAATGGTGGAATGAAGAAAGTGGGAGGAAATGGGCGGACCCCGAGAAAACCCATGCAGACAGTGTTCGTCCACCACAAGGTTCACTTGGCGGGAGCAGAGATGGAACGCGGGACCCCATTCACCAGAGGTGAACGCTCTACCAATGAGCCACGGCGGTCCTTATAATAATAATAATAATAATAATAATAATAATAATAATAATAATAATAATAATAATAATAATAATAATAATAATAATAATAATGTGTCATTGATAATAATTGTATTGTGAATGTATAATACTTGAAGAGAGTACTTGAACTACACACACGATTTGGCTCGTTTTGGCTCGACTCGAAACTCGAACCAAATTCGAGTCGAGTTGGAGGAAATTTTTCGAGCCGAGTTCTCGAGTCCAGTTCAAACATGTCTGTTTCGAGTCGAGTCGAGTTTCAAAGAAAAATCCCTCGAACTCGCTCGTGCCCATCCCTAATTTTTACAAACCAACTCACTACCAATTTTCCATATATAGAAAAGTGCCCCTCCCCCACATAAAGGAGAATTTTAAAAATGCTAGGACACATTCTGTTTATTTTCAATAAAGAGTTAATACACTGAATTTCAGCTCCGTAAGTTTAACGGCTTGCGAGATACTCATTTTTTTTTCGCAAAAATTTGGATCCTCACTACCTCCTTAGGATATTATGCATTATAATAAAAGCAATATAATATCCCAATTTGGATTAAGGCCGAACTATATACCGAAAGTAATTTCACTTGACTTTGCAATTTGACCGTGATGATCAGGCACACATAGTTACATGCAATTTTTTATATATTAGTGATTCAAAAATGTATTTTTTCCAGTAGTTAGCTCTAAAAACTCACAGGTCTCGAAAGCCAAGTTGTAGTGTAAGTCCTATTGCTATTATTACAATTAAAAATATCAATGTCCAAAAGTGCCTGAAGTTCCTTTTTCACTTGGTTAGATATACTCACCTCAGGTAAGCAGACAGAAACAAGTGGAAAAGGAAGGGAAATGAAGGTCTTGAAAGTAAAACGGAGACAAATTTACCAGTCTTCAGAAGATACTGTCTACAATATAGTGAGCAGAGAGGATCGGTAGATCATACTGAGTCGGTGGGTCGCAGTGGGTCACGGTGGGTGGTGGGTCGCAGTGGGTCATGGTGGGTGGTGGGTCACAGTGGGTCATGGTGGGTGGTGGGTCACAGTGGGTCACATGCTGTTGATCCACGACCCACTGACCCACTCAGAAAACTTGACCCACTTGAGCCACTGACCCACTCCATCTCTGCTCTGCGGACTAGTTGCTTTATTTTACTCTTGCAGATTCGAGAAACAGATACACCTGTATATTTACATTAGAACTACAAGTTTACGAACAAATGTTACTAGTTTGATAGCTTTGATAAACAGAATCCTGGCCAATGGTTATGAATACCTGTTAAGCAAAAAGTAACTTGTAAGCAAAAGGTAGCTAAGGTAGCCGCTGATCCTTCGGTCTTTCAGTACAGACTTTCAGATTACTTAATTCTGCATCTAAGTCTCTGCAGAACTATCTGAATGGTATTGAATTAGTCCTAATGGGGACCTGTAAAAACCATGTGTCAACTTTCTTCTAATATACTATTCGAATTAGGCCTATTACCCATTTGTTGTTTCTTGACCACCTGCTAATTCATATATTAATTTCTACTGACTAATACATGTTTACATAGAATCTACCACAAGTTTCGAAAAGTTGTTGCTAAGTAAACTTTTTAATTGACCTTTACCAATGGTTAAAGTGTACAATTTTCTACCAAGACGATAGGAGAGGAGGTTAGTTCACACATATTCCTCAAGGAACATATGATAAATGTATGTAATATTCTGTCTTTAATTAACGACAAACATAACATTATAACAACCATGTGCAAGGGCTTAAGTGAGATTTTTATTGAAATGGAAATTTTATGTATTTTCAAGTAACCTAACCTAATTTTATCTACCATAAGCTATCTTAACGCATTATTTCAATACTGTTTCCTAATATTAATGCTAATTTTAGTTGTTTTTGCAGGATGCACAACTGTGTGTGTGGACATTCTGAATGTGTGAAACTACATTCGGTATTTATCCAAAAATAATTGTGTAATGTACCAACAGCGGTAACTTAGTTACCAATAATATATTTCTGGACCTAAACCAAATACTGATTAATACTCGTATAATATAAACATACTACTAATGTGTTCGGAAAGGAAACTCATATTTGTCTAAAATATTTTTATTGAAGATTTTTTTTTTTCTTCAGAAAAACAAGTGTTTCAATACTTGAGTTACAGAGCTTTAGTAGAAGTGTTAAATAATCAATATCAACTTTACTGAGTCCTTTCCTAATCAATATCAGTTCTTTCTGAGTACGTTTGACTTTCTAGACACTTCAAGTCAAATTTCGTATTATTTCCATTTTCCTATTCCCAAACTCTGACATTCTGTCGATTTTGAGGAAAACTCTCAAAAACTAACACGGACCCGATCATGAGTTCGAACTCAAACCCTTTGGATTGTGAGGAACGATAAGCACTGGGCTATAATTGTAGTTCACTAATTTGCAAGTTAGAATTTTAATACGTCAACACGTGTTGTGTGTGTGTTTTTTTTTTTTTTAAATTTTCGTGCTACTTCTGAACAATTACATTTGGCCAATTAGTTTTAATATTGGCTGTGGTTACATTTGATGCCTCACTCGTGCCACCTACCGTTCACTAGTAAATCCTTTCTGGCAAATTGATTCTGCTAATAAAGGTGATCAATATAGAAGCCAGTGCACTGGACTAGAATTAATCCATCTCAACGCCTGACTGACTGACGCATCGCCAACCGATGTTGCTATGCGACCTGACATCTTCCTTGACTATATAGTTTGCAGTTCTAGCATACTATGTTATGCGAATTCCAAAAAGGAAGAAAAACGTTGAAAAGGTAAAGTTTACTTAGTTAGGTACACCATCTGGAAACTTTAAATTAATTTAAGTGGTTTGCTCTTCATGTCCTGTCGTGTCATTGTCTGTGGGAAAAGGAGAGAAAATTGCAAATAATAAACCAAGGTGTCTGGCTAAGAGACCAATTCATAATACAATAGTTGGTATGAAACTTGTATCATCTTCGAGCTTTTAAGTGCTCATGAATGTTGTTGATTCTTGAAAGTGATGATTTCGGATTTTTCCCAGTTGAAAATATGAATAAGTGGGAAGTGAAAATATTATTGGCAAGTACTAGGATCAAGGCTGAGGACGATTGGAGAAAATATGGGGGTCAAAATTTTCCCGCGGGTCACCCCCCTGAAATCATCACAATTTGAGACTATATCAAATGTAGGTCTACAGTTTAAGGTGGGATACGAACCATACATAGCGCATTAAAATTTTAATGGTTTCCCGGAGGTCCCAGCTCTACCATATTTACACGTGTATTTGTACGAGGCGGCAAAATCTGTCACGACTATATTATTTAAAATAAGTATTTTTTGTTGGAGAAACAGACTTCATGACGGTAGCTGCATTTACTAAGCTGACCTTCTATTTGCATACTACATTTATAAATCATGTTTAGGTCCCATTAGTTTAAGGTCACATGGACAGTGCTAAATCAAATGTTCAAATAAGTACCAATATGAATTCCTTGGTTGTTATCAAATACAAGAACTCAATTCTCGAACAGTTCCATTTAGTAAGTTATTGCTGTTTAGTCTTGTCATTGTCACAAATAAGTTCCTTATCATTGAAGGTGGAAACAAGTATTTTTTTAAATTTAAAATATGTAGAAGGAAAATCAAGAAATAAAAGAGCTAGTACTGGAATTGCAAACTGGTATATTGAGATCGAAGCTCGATATTGAATTCTAAAAAAAGAATTACCGTCTTTTTTCTGCAGGCCTGTTTGTTTTATCTTCCACTAATATAATAGATTATTTTAAAAACATACACAACGAGATTGTATTTGTAGTGTTTAGCCCTTTCTGAGTGCGAGTACTCTCTTTTTCCTTCGTTGGCCATGATGGGGTAACATACTTAAAATCGTGGCTTTAAGATCTGGAGAAAGGGGGCGCAAATGATGCCATTACACGGAGTGGCAAATTTCCTAGGGTCGGCCCTGGTCTCCCGTCGAGAACCAAACCCGAGAGCCCATGCACCAAAAGTCCTCTTCTTAGCCACTAGACTAGTGAGGAGGGTTAGAAAGGAACAGGACGTACTATTAAAGTGAACATACTATCCAAACTATATCAGCTAGAGTTTGAATAATTCTCTATTCGATTTGTGTTTACATATTTCATAGCATTACCGGCATCTACAGCTTCAGGCCGGTCAAGTATAAGGAATGACGTCCCTTTGGCGAGCACATTATCCGTGGAAGGGGGAAAGGAAGAAAGGAATGCGGAAGGAGGAAAGTGGCCTGGGGCCTGTATGTTAGATACCATCCCAGCATTTGCCTGGTATGAATGAGGAAAAACCTTACTCAGAACGGCTGAGCTGAATAAGATTTACACTTTTCCCACCGGGAATCGAAGCCGGGGCCGCAAGCACCAAAAATTGAAAACTCTACTTGAAATATGTTTACTATTAACGGCATGCCGTCTTCCTTCGCTAATATAGTATCATTATGACTGGTATCGTCAACTTCCAAATCTGAGGAATTATTCATTGTTGTTTGCTTATTAATTCATAGTACACTGCTGGACATTAAAAATGCAGCACTAACAAACAAGCGTCAGATTAACCCACTTTGGTGAAATTTCAGAAATCACTAGTGATCTACTTATACCTTCACTAGCTTGCTAGAAGGGATCATGAAACAATAACAATGATCGAAACGGATCGCCACGGATTACTTCTTACAATTCACCGGCAGACTAGCGAACTGCGATCGACACGTTGGACACCCCTGATGTAGATGATGGAAGAAAAACAAATTAATTACCATTCTGGCTCGGCAACGCGTTACGTGCGCTTTTTCATATACCTGGAAAAGTAGGAGGAGGGAGGCTGGTGAGCCATAATTTAGTAGTGACAGAATATAGTGTCTGGACGGCTCCTATACTGCCTCGTCGTCTAACGCAATTCGAGCAGGTTCCTGGATATGGTTGCGAAATGATTATGGTATATTGCAATTGCCTATGCTGGATAGAATGCAAGTACAGTGATGAGAGTCTGGAGTCGATAGAAAGCCAATACATAACGACGTTGGGGTCGAAGTATAAGCATCGTAGTCATACCATGAAACGAGAGGACAGTCTTTCTGTGCGCATGGCAATGGCGGATCGAACAAGCCATACAGTATAGGCATGTGCAGCTGATATGGTGCCACGAAGGTCGTGCATGGCAAGCAGATTGACAGGGTACCCTCTTCTTGTATGAATATCGCTTCTGCCTGCAACATCTTAATGGTTACATACACGTCTGTGGTACACATGGTAACAGGCTATGCAATGCCTGCACCCTGAATCGACATACTGATCTTGCAACGGATGCCATGGTATGAGGTGCAATTAGATTCCTTGACAATGAAATCCAATTCCTACCAGAAAATGACATATCGATGAAATGTCGGACGGTCCTCTGATGCAGATCCTCCGCGAAGCTACTTTTCAACAGGATAACGTGCACATGTGACACGCACCGTCTTTACTTTGTGGTTGAACACTATGTTCCACTTCAGCTTTCACTACTGTGTTCATCTGGTCTCTCGCCGATGTAACACATCTTGCTATGTAATCATGAAGGCTCGCCTTAGGCTCCCTCAATTACAATTAATAAATTTTGACAACGTGTTGCAGATACGTGACTTGCAATTCTAGTAATGATGTCCAAAGTTTCTATGTCTCCTCGTGTCACACCCGTTCTGAAGATCCAAGGCAGGTCTACGCGTACCTTTGGACATTCTGCTAAGCTCTAAAGTAGTAGTGCTATCTGATCTCGCACAGAACGGTAAATGTTAACATTTCACATTTAAACCTTAAGCCACATTTGGGCTGGGTTTTTTTTTCTTCCTTGTATTGTACTTTTTATTAGGGATTAGGAATTAGATTTCTGGGTTTTCGGCATCTATGAACATGTTAGTCCACCATATATTAGGAATGACCTCCTTCGGTGATCACACTACCAGGAAAAGTGGGGAAGGAAGGAAGTGGCTTGGGACTTGTATGTTAAGTGCCATCCTAGCATTTCCCTGACGTGAATGAGGGAAATTTCACTTAGGATAGCTGGCTTGAAAAATCTTTTATACTTCGTCGGCTAAGTTCCTACCGGGAATCGAACCCGGAACATCTCGCAAGGACATTAGCAAATACGCTGTGCGAGGCCACTGCACTTTCTGCAACGTCCAGCAATGTATTTCTGTAGCAAAGCAAAGCAATACGACAGCCTGATAATAACATCTAGATTACAGAGAAGAGTATCTGAAGCTCTTCTACTCGGAGCTGAGTATTTCTTTATGAAAAGATGATTTTTTTTTGCTACGTTCGAACAAAATGTATCCCCATTAAAAGTTCCTTATGTTTCAAGAGATGAATTTAATATTATGGAGACACTTTTTGTTCCGTCTAACTTGTAACTAATGGAAAAGTTAGTTGCTAACAAAGATAACATAATTATGATGTACGCAGTAGTAATCACTTAGGTTCTCAGATCAAATCTTTCTTTGTGTGTGTGTGTGTGTGTGTGTGTGTGTGTGTGTGTGTGTGTGTGTGTGTGTGTGTGTGTGTGTGTGTGTGTGTGTGTGTGTGTGTGTGTGTGTGTGTGTGTGTGTGTGTATGTATGTGCGTTTATCAGTTTTTTAAACGACAGAATATATCCTGGTGCTTTCCCTTATAGTCACTAGAGTCCGCCCTGATCGATTTCTAAGCTTGTAATCTCTCTGTTTTACACAATGACTCTGTCTTCGTCTCGAGACGGTCTCTTTTTTCTTCTCTTCTGCTTTTCTTTTTTAAAAATTTATTTTCTTTGTTCATAGAGGTCCGTGCTCTCTGCGACTAATCCTAAGTTAATAGGTTAGTTAAGAAGATTAGTTTCGCTACGTCGTTATTACGCAAAGGATTATGAATCTCCTGGTATCTCTTTCTGTCCCCTCCCTCTTCCCCTCTGCAGGGAATATCTCAATTTCCCTTTGGTTGTTGTCTACAGCTAGCAAGAACGCACAAAGAAAATACGACAAAATTAGTTTTAAATTTGTTTATATTTGCATTATGGCACTACAGAGACGTCTACTGCCTAATCCTCACGTTATTAAGATAATGTGTTTTGTGTCCTTATGAAGCTTTATGGAGGAACGGTTTATGAAGGACGATCTCCACACTTCAATAAGCAAATCAGCTTTTGAACAGTTTTTAGGTATTACAGAGGTTGCTCAGTCTACATTTGACCAATTTCGACTTACCTAAAAATTTAGAAGAATCCATGGCGCCAGGTCGGTAAGTGCTCGATGTGTTTCCCTTGGTTCCTAACAATAGCCCGACAGCGTAATTTCCACTGTAATAGGCTTCTCTGAAGAACTGGGGTGGGAATCTTGTCCCATTCCCTTTGGACAGCTTTCCAAAGTCCTTCCACAGTTGTCACACGCCGCTTTCCCAAAGCCCGCTTCAGCAATCCAAATTCACAATAGTTCATAGGACTTGCATCTGGAAATTTAATAGGTACCTCATTGAAAGGTATCACCTGTATACCACTTGCCTCCTCCATATCTCTGTAGAATGCGACAGACGATCGTGAGGTATGTGATGAGGCCTTGTCCATGTGAATGCGCACCAGATTGTCGTCATTTCCGCACATTGTTGGAATCTCATGCTCGTAGATCGGCCGCATGATCTGCCCCTGAAAAATACTGCGAATTTATTTTGCAGTTCTTCGCCATCCTATGAATCTTCAGTTTACCTCGGCAACAGTAGCCAGTAACGACCAAGAACCCTTTTGGGAATAATTCTTTACAGACACGGACCCACCTTCTGAAGTTCTTGGCGCCTCTCTCTCGGTGCATAATGGCTCTCGGTTTGCCGCAGTCGGAAAGGTAAATCCATGCTTCATCGAGCGTTACGACGTACACCCACCTTTGTTTTGCCAGATGCCGTTCGTACAGCTTCCGGGCGTTACACTTTCGTTCCTTTGGGTGGGCATTCGTGAGAAGATGGCCGCGAGCTTTCATGACTTTTTCCAGCTAGAGTTGATGGTGTAACGTCCGGCTCACAGTCCCTAAAGATACGTCAAGACGATTAGCCATACACCTTAGTGTTGGCGGATTTTCTTGCATTGCCATTTTGCGAAATTTCCCCTGCATGGTGGAGGTGGCCTTGATGCATTCCCGCTTCCTAGGCAACTTCGTTGGTGATCCAAATGGTGGAGCTTCGTTGCCCTTGTACTTTTTAATAACATTTTTTATTCCACTTGAACTGATGTTGTAACCATTCTTCTTGCACTGTTTTCTCAATGGCAGAAACACTAAAGTGGGCGTCATAAAGAGCCGCAACATAGCAGTCCCAAAACCGGCTTAGTTTGGGCGGCATTTTGGTCACAGAGCGAAAACCCACACATTTGGAAACAAATTTAACACAACACTCACAACAATGGTCCTGTTTTGTGGGTTATTGTCGTTCGCGCAGAAAAACAACTCCGTTCCCGGGAAGCCACTGCACAACACTACAGGACGCCACGAGCCAGGTCGGGTGAGTCCATTCTGCAAGGGAGGGGGAAGGAACGAAATCGGCCAAACATAGGCTGAACAACCTCTGTATGTGTGGTTATTGTTTAACATGTCCAAAAATTTTATGAAGTTGTTAATCAATGAACAAAGAAAGAAGTTCAGAGTGCATCGTAACAATGGTTAATAGGAATTCTACTAAGAGTGTTGGAAATGTATCTGGGATCTGATGTGTGCAATAAGTATTCGGGCAGAAAGGCAGGGGGGGCCAAGGCAAAATTTTCAACCGGGAAAAGTGATTTTTGCGCCCCCTAGTCTTAGTCTATATTTTACATTTTATTACAGTTATTTTAATATTTTAGATCCTTTTATTGCAGTGATTTTGATATTTTAAACCCAGTGGTGGGTCTATTCCGGAGCCAGGGGTCTAGACCCCCAGCTTTTTAAGTGACAAAAATAATTTAAGCTATTACGTATACACTTTTGGAAGTTTATAGTAAACTAATGATATGTCTATCATAGTCTGGGTTCTGGCTGGCCCCCAGTCTTTACCTTCTAGATCATCCACTCTTTAAACCCTATAAACAATACCAACTCCCTCCTCTCTTTCTTCTACAGGCCATGTCTTCATTTGTCAATACAGCCTCACTAGTAGGGTCTATTATAAAACTCTCTTCTTCCATGGTGAAATGGAAAAAAAGACTGTGCAACTGACGCTACTTTACAAGAATATAAACCAATAAAATAAGTAGAATACACGTTTAATTTACTTTTTGAGGTTTGTTTTTGTATCCCCTGACTATGGTGCCCCAGGCAGTCGACCGGGTTCTCCTAGGAATTGTAAATCTCTAAATGGGAATGTGTAAGAGGCCTAACACTGTTTAAAAGTCGTTTGAAATGAAATGAAATCTTTGAGTTTTACGTTTCACGGTTATGCCGGTTAGGCTAAAGGAGACGGTGATGATGAGTAATGAATGTAATGGTGAAATGAAGAAAGTGGGAGGAAACGGGAGAACCCCAAGAAAACCCACGAACACGGTGTTTGTCCACCACAAAGTTCATTTGGCGGGGGCTGGGATCGAACCCGGGACCCCAAGCACCAGCACCTCTACCACTGAGCACCGCGGTCCCCTGTTTAAAAGTCGTTTCTTAACGCATATACCAGTAGCATCATTTAAGATTTTGCTTGGAATTAAGTGGAAAAGACACTCCACCAATATAAGAGTTTCACGGCTTTGCTTTTAATATATTATATAGTACGTAATTCATTAAAATATATTACAAGGTACTACATGTGCTTCTAACACCACGTGCTGGCTGTAAACAAACTTCAGACGACAAGCACGAAGAAGACTTCGTCGACCATCGTCAACAATCGCCAAATAACAAAGATCAACGAATTTACCCGACGTTTCTGGATAAAAGAAGCCGGAACAATGAAGAAGACATCAATTTTCATCGATTGATCATCAACCCACTCTCTAGGACACCTAATCTTTAAGAACTCCTTTACTCTTACCCAGTGGCGTAGCACACTTTTGCGGGCTCCCCCGCAAAGTATAGAGAAGGGGCCCCACTTGTAAAGCCGACACAAGTAAGGTGGAAGTTCTACTTCTTTAAAACTTTATTCATCGCAAGACTTCGGGGCCCCTATACATCGGGGCCCCCCCGCACTGCGGGGGTTGCGGGGGCAGCTGCTACGCCACTGCTCTTACCACTCTCTAGGACGCCGCCTGATCCCTGGGAGTTTCTTTTGCTAGGAACCCTGGTCTAGTCTCTGGATTTTATTCCCCTCTCTAAGGCACCTGGTCTCTAAGAGATCATACACCTTGGTTCATGTCGCTATAAGACGCTTGGTCATAAGGCTCCTACAAACTCACCAACAAAACACCAAAATCTCTGAGAGGAACTTATATTTTGTAATATTTATTACTACTGTATATAAGACGAACCTTCTATA
This sequence comes from Thermobia domestica, assembly GCF_964235325.1. Lineage (NCBI taxonomy): Eukaryota > Metazoa > Arthropoda > Insecta > Zygentoma > Lepismatidae > Thermobia > Thermobia domestica. Next base: position 76,129,477 of record NC_137456.1, read on the forward strand.
ATAAAAAAGGTGATTGTCCGAGTCCGGTGGAAAGAGTCCGAAAATTTCCATGTACCATCTTTTATCTCTATGCTAAAAGACAGAATTTTACAGTATGTACTTATTGCCTTCCTCTGCCCTCTCTACATAACGTTCCTGCTGTATACACAATTAACACATCAGGAGTACATATGTATCTTAAACATTATGAGGACAGTTCCTATTAACCATTGTTGGGAGGCATCCTAGACACATTTTCGTCACTGGTAGAACACTTCAGAATATTTTTGACATGTTATGACAAAAAAAAATCATATCTAAAAAGTGTCCAAATTATGTTCAAATACCGATTTATTGTCTGGAGATGTAACGTTTGCTTGAAGGACAGCGGAGATCTGAAATCCAGTGCAGTTGGCTGATAAACAGACCATCATGCAAGATCAAACGTCACGGTAGACCTACGAGTTCTACAAGTTAAGATGGACAATTCTCCGCTTTGAAATACCTTCTACGAGTTTACAGGCTATCAAACTACTCTACGGACTTAAAATTAATTATCTACGTACGTATATATTAAAATTCTAGGTTTATATGTTTGACAGGACAATCTAGGACAATTCTAGGTTTATATTGTTTGAAAGGACAATGAGATCTCGAAAACCACAAGTGCTAGAAACGTTCCGTTTCCGCTGATCGATTTGAAATTTTGTCTAGATTGTCCAGTTCTAATGGAATATTAAAAAAAAGTGGCTGCTATATCTTTATTGTATTAGGAGTACACTGGAAGTATTTCTTTTTTTAAAAAAATCATATCCTGCAAGTTATACATCCCAACACAACACGGTTGTATATCGTAGTTGTATATCTCTCAGGCGTTTATTTCATGGCCAAAGGATAATGAAGGATAACTATTTCTCGAGGCTAAGAAGAATCTTTATTGTTTGGAGTATTTTGCCCAATGAACACAATATATCACTGAGCTTATAAGTAATTGTGTATGTAATGTTTTGGTTTATTACATACTGCATGCAAGAACAAAGGAAACACTGATCATACATGAATTACAAACTCCAACCGGAAGTAGGCTCAATCTTGCAAACGGTGCGAGATATTGAAAAAAAAATCTTCCCTTTATAGTACCCCTTGCCGGTTTTTATCACGACGTCTTTCACTTGTGTCTGTAAAAGGACATGTACAGATGTTGTGAGAAATGGCAAGGAGATTCATGCCCATATGTGAATGATGCGCTGTGTAGAGAGCGCGGGTTCAGCTAGTGAATAATTAATTATCTATTGTATTTTTACATACAAATAATTATTGTACTTTCTGGTTGGTACTTAGAGCGTTTCCATTCATAGCCATTGAAGTAGTGCTACAGTGGCGTGAATGGTATGAACGGAAATGTGAACCAAGCAATTGATAGCAGACACCGATACTTTTTTTTAACTTTCAGCTCTCACCTACTTTATCATTTGTGTGATTGGGTTGTCAGGATACACAGAAATACTTAAACACATATAGACATACTTTCCTCGTACGTAAATGTGTAGAATGCTTTTGGTTCGAGAGTTCAGTGCTCACTCGGTGAGTGTTTGGTTCGTAGTTTGTAGAAGCATTTCCACCGAATTACCTCCTCGGTTGCCAATTTAGTATATGTAATTTTATGGCTATACCTGGCCACTTCGAGAATCTAGCCAGATCCAAATTTTCGAAAAAGCCAGTAGTGGCTTTTCCACCCATACACCTTCTGTTTTTAACAATTTCTTCATAGAGATTTCCATTTCTTATTAGTAGTTTCTGCCCATTTTCGTGTTATCTTTTTCAAATAATTTAACTTGTGGCAAATATGTAAGGTAATATATAAACTACCTTCATACTTTGATGATAATTGACTGTGAGTCCTAGTCATTGTAATTTCAACATCATCTTTGAATTATATACGGACTAACCGGCTTGGGAAAGATGTGTAAGATCCTGAAAAGAAATTCATATCACTTCTCAGTGTGAATGAGGTTTTAAAATCAGTGAACAGTCTATTACTGGCTTAGCTTTCGGATTTGAAGATAATAGGCCTTATGCAGAGTCGTTTAGAGGTATGATTAGCGTCATACTAAAGGCCTGTCTACTGCAGAAACATATGTTAATCGAACTCTTTAGTATGGCACTAATCACGCGTCAGAACGACTCTGCATAAGGCCCAATATTGATAAAATAAAAAATCAGTGGCGAATCATAAACTTCATGAAATGGATAAATGAGTCTTTCATTAAAGAATTTCGGCAAGAAGTAGATCAATACAGAAATGCTGGAGGGGAGAATCCACTTTCAGAATTAGTCTCAATTTGTTTTTACAGACTCGAATACTGAAGTAGAGCGTGTATTCAGCCAAGTGAATATAGTCAAAAACATTCACGAACAGGATGGAAACAAAAACGCTTTCTTCAGTTTTAAGAGTGAGACTTGGTTGAGTTGAGTTAATTTTGAGTTTAACGTCCGTTTCAGCAGCGAGGCTATATGTGACGGGACCAACTGATTACAGTGGTATTCGAACCACGTGAGCTCCGCCGGGAATCGAACCCGAGTCTCCCACACCAAAGGCGCGTAAACAAACCGCTTAGTCAGGAAGGAGCTCTAGAGTGAGATTTGAGTTTGCGCCGGGTGCAGAAGTGCTGTTTTCTATAGGTAGGCAGTCTACAACCGAGGCAAAAGACGCTCAGCCTCATCCTGAAGAAGATTTTAGATCATGTAAGATTTGCTTTAATTGTAAGTCATTATAGAAATCGAAATAAATTAGTTATTCAGCTTCATCTCAGCGCAGGAATGTTTTATTTAAAGCCATCTCTGTTTTTTTTTTTTTTTTTTTTTAGCTTTCGATTCTAGCCACTTTTTCTTGTTAGGCGTAGGAACACTAATCACGTCACACCACTTTATTGAAAAGTGCCTGTTATTATTAAGAAAATAGGCCTACTTGTTGTGCTGTTTAAAAAGAAGAAGCGCAAAGAAAAACAATATAGGGGAAGATGGGGGAAGTGAGGCGCGTTAAGAGAAAAGCGTCAATAACGTACATGTTGTAACGTACGTATTGGTATTTCTTTTAACAAAATCACTACGTAGCCATAAAATAAATCTGCACTCCTGAAGTTTATTTTTTAAGAGATTGTCTACTTAACTTCGTACAAATCTCCTAAAGTCCTGGGCGGAACCACCAAAATTATAACGGCAATCCTGCGGCGAGGACCACCAAAATTATAAGACGAAATCACCAGTTCATATATTTATATAACTACAAGGCTACTGATTTTCATCAAAAACCATTTACATACAGCATCATATTATTATCTTTTATTGTAGGATGTGACACGTTAAACTTTTTACACACCTTAAAAATTGTACATGTAGTTTACACAAGATGAATCCGAAATTATTTATTATTTATCCTTCGTTGTCATGACAACTAGAAAATAAATTACATCTATATCTTTTCTTTTTTTCATAATCTTCTTCTCCCTTTCTAGAGCAGCTTGTGCATAATTTAAAAGTACTTCTGCCCACAAATACAAATAAAGATATAATAAAGAGTGATGAAATACAAGTATTGTTATAAACTAACGACAATTGTCGTAAAATCCATGCCTGGTTCATTGTCAATACACTCCTTATGCATCCATTGATTGCACTTCACACACATTATCCACTCCTCCATATCAGTGTCGGCGTATTTTTCGTTGGAACACAAACAATGAGTTGTCTTCTTTAGCAGCTGCAATTGAAGAAGTGAGACCTTCATTAATTTCCACTTTCCTTTTACGGTTTTGGGCTTGTCATCACAGTTGGGGTTCCATCACGGCTGTGGAACCTTTCGTTGATTTTGCTTGTTGGATCGTTGCCTGTCTTCCAACAATTTCATGTACAGAGAGCTTGTGATCACTTCAGACGTTTCACGCTGCATAGATCTGCGCTTCCTTCCAGAAGCAATGTCCATCTTGGTTGGTTTGGGAGATATCGTAATAAAGGGAACATGCGAAGTACTCGGTCCTGCAGTAGCCGATCAGTATCAACAGGCACAGAAGGAAGTCCTACACTGTCTTCCTGATGTTCTTCTCGCAGATTGCTGGTGCTACCATCATAATCTGCTAACAGCTTCTCCTGCGTAGCCCTAACAGCTGCAGAATTTGGCCTCCCTTCTAAAGTCTGTCTCATACGATTTGGTGCTTCAAACTCACTATTCTCAAAAGTATTTGGGTTCATAGGAAATATGCTGGCCTCCTCGAACCCACTTACTATGTTCTGAGAAGTGAAAGCTCATAGAAATGCGTTCTTTGTAATGGGACCTATATCATATTCACTCACTCTGCTTTCTGCATGGTTTTCATGAAGCAGATGGGGGGCCAAGTGCGTCCACTCATTTTTTTTTTTCCTGGTCGCACTTGCCCTATCCTGCACTCAGTCTTTCTTTCGCGCCTGCTCACGAGGCTAGGAGTTCTGCACTTCTGCCAAGCTTCCATGTGACAACTCAATCTTCGTGTTGTCATACATATTGAATATTATCCATCAAATAATTTATAATCATGGTTATTCTGGACTTTAATATGCTGATATGCTTACTTCAAAATTGAATGAAAACAGAAATTTACCTGTTTAGATTCGAATTTCAGGCAGACACTTGTACATCGACATTCACTTGATAAATGACAGTCTCACACTGAATTCTAGCCTCGTTCAAGATATCACAAAACATATCTTACTGGCAATATGGGGGTAGACGCACTTGCCCTCCCTGTCGCACTTGCCCCGCTCTCCCCTATGTACTACCTGTACTATCAACCAGGTTGGAAACAGGCCTTTATCATACTTTGTACCGTGATCTGTGTCCAGACAAGATGAAATTTTTCAACTATTTTCACATGTCGGGACCATAAAATGATAAACTCCTCATGTTAATACGGGTAGATATTACAGGGATTGACACAACAATGAAAAATAAGCATTAGCCAAAAGAGAAGCTAACTGTTACTTTAAGATAAGGAAAATAGATTACAGATGGTTTGGCAAGTGCATCATTCAGAAGGAGGATTGCCATGAGAATATACGGTCATTTCGCTAGCTCCAAAGTCAAAATAAGCTTTGTATATAATTTCTCAATCTAAATTCTTTAGCTAGACGAACGCACTATCATTCCACTTTCTAATATAATTTTTTTTCATATAATTTTAGTATTTGGAGTTTAACATCATTTCAGCACCTAAGCTATTAGCTAATGTGAGACGTAGATCTACAGCTTTAATTCAAACCACACTACCTACCACCAGGAATTGAACCCAGCCTCCTGCACAGGCAACTATTTAGCCATGAGGACCCCGATCGTTGTATGTTCGATTCTGTGAACAATATAATTCCGTTCTTTAATTCTTGCCTTAGTGGTTGAATAATAATAATAATAATAATAATAATAATAATAATAATAATAAATCTGGAAATGTTTTATTTAGAGGATAGAAGTGGCTGAAAATGGAATGTTTAATATGTACGATTAAGATGCATATGATCTGCTTGGATGTCAAGTGAGCTAATTAAAAATAAATAAATAAATAAATAAAAATATGCGGTTTATTTATTTCTGTAGATAGGTACGTTTTTCAAAAAAAAATTGTAGATAGTGAATTATGAAACCATAAACTACGTAGACCCTAGTTATAATTTCGGTTGTAAATATAACTGAAATATCATTTGTTAATGAGAAATTTCACTTCTGGAATATTTCAATTTTGGAGTTAGACAGAATTAGGAGCACTTTACAGAAAATCAGAAATGTAAGGGTAATTTGGTAGATGGGATGATAGAAATGTATCAAAAGCGGGCAACAATCTGTCCTTTGTATCTTACTTCGTCATTTCTTTTTCTTTCCTCTTATTGACCCGTGTTCATCACTTACGCACTGTTATGTTATGATATCAAACATTCATGCCACTAATAAAAGGTAATTTTCATAACTAATTGATAATATTAATGAAGATTTTGATAATATTTCAAGTATTGTTTTATAGTTAATAACGTGTTACCAATATGTTTACGTATAGAACCAAAGTAGCGTAGTCGGTAAGGCATCTATAAAGCCTGCGTATTGGTCGGTCAGAGTTCCAACCCGGACAAAGGTGGGAATTTTTTTCTAGTTCTATCCTCGTTCCAATGAGGCTCCAGGGTTTATCCAATGTCTTTAAAATGAGTATCTAGGGAGAACTTGGGGAGGTAAAGGAAGTCGAAACGTGGTTATCTCTCGAAGTCATCTCTTCATGAGTGCCGAAATTAGGACATTGAGAAACTTTTACCTTCGTACTTGGTCCATCGTGACCTATCTTGTAAGAAACAGAGGCTTTACTTCACTTTTACTTAATATTCATATACTACCCTAGAAGCAGACACAACTTGCAAACCGTTTGCTGTAAACTTGAATTGCAAGTCGGTGCAATTGGAAAACCTGCAAGCATGCCGCAAGCTCGATTCCAGTAACCAAGTTACATGGGGTTAACCTTTCATTTATTGTTCCATTCAAGCTTGAAGCATGCGGTTTCTAAGTCAAGTGAATAGCCAATGGACGACCAGTAATGCTATGACGTTCTGCAAAGGGTTTAAAGCATCGCTTGCAAGTACAACAAAAGGCAGATTGTATGAAAGCATGCATTTCAAGTGCAAGCGTAGAAAAGCCAAAAGCGAAAGACGCGTCAATTGACCGAAAGCTTTCTTGCTACTAGGGTACCACTATAATAAAACATGAGCTTTTTGTTACTGTTGAAATGCTACATAATTTAACATATTTTTGTTAGTTTTAGTTTTGCTGAATATAGAGAAACTCTACTAGAGATTTCAGACGATTTCCTGAGGAGAAAATTTCAATACACGGGGTTCAAGTAGTACCGCGAATATACTGGAAACCCTTATTGAGAATGACAGGATTTCTTCCTGGAGACGGTTTTTCGTGGCTCCGCGATGAATATTCCCTCGGACCATCCCTTAAAACATCAGTGAAACTTACAGTACTTCTTCTATAATATAATATTACGCTTGTCGAATAGTGTAATGACACAAAGAGTTAGGAATACAAATGATTAAGGCGTCCTTTTAGATTCCAAACTATACTTTAATCAGCATACACAGAAAATAATTAATAAAGCATACAAATTTCTTGCATTTTTAATTAGAAATACAAGAGAATTTACTAACATAAGAGTGTACGGTTTTGTTTTAGTTTAGTACTTAGCAAGTTGGAACACGCTTCAATAGTATGGACTCCTTACCATAATCAACATGAAAGAAATATTGAAAGAATACAAAATAACTTTTTAAGTTATTTGTATTTTAAAACGTATAGGGTAAATTCCTATGACATGAGAGTATCTTACAGTACATTATTGGGGATATTTAAATATTCGTCATTAGCTACACGGTGTGAAATATCTCAATTGGTTTTCTTATTTAAATTGGTGAATGGCATTACAGATAATGATGAATGAATAAGTATTTTAAATTTTAATATCACCAAAACTAGTTTAAGATCTAGAACATTATTTTATAATCCGAAATCTAGAACTTCTATGCATATGAGTTATCCCGTAATTCGAATTTGTCAGAGTTATAATAACGTATCTAGGATAAGTCCAGAGATTGATTTTTCTCTTTCATATCCTTTATATCTGAAATTGATGAAACAAACATTTGATAAGAAATGCGTCAGATGATTACTGGAATATTGTATATATTGCTTTTTCTTCTTTTAAATTATAGATGCAATATTGTTTTTCTGTTCACTAATGCCAACTTTATTTTATTTTATTCTCTTTATTTCATTTTACTTTATTTTTATTTATTCTTCTTTCTTTCCTTATTTTGCTTTCTATTATTTTTAGTTTGTTTCTATCATTGTACATGTATACAAGTATCTCTATATAAGTAAATTTTGTAAGCCTATTGTAATTGGGATAGTAGTCTCGTTATAGGTGACTAAATAACTAAACTGGTTCTCTATAATCATGCCTGGGAATACGTATTGAATTTTAAAAAAATATCTTTATGAACTTCTACCACACATACTCTGCTTTTTTACCAACTTCGTCCATATCATCTGATTTATTTAGATTTGACAAAAGCTGGCTTTTGCTTAGTCTTGATAATTTTCGGTAAAGCTTCTCCTTTGTATTAAGGCATTACATAATTATTCACTTACAAAAGATTCAGTTTCACTGATTTTCACTGACTGATAGCCAGTTTCTTCTTTACAATAGCATCCTTCTCTCAGCTTTGACTGAAATATCAGATGATTCCTTAGATGTATGATTCAGAGATTAATTTCCGCTTTTAATGAACTTTTACTTCCTCTCTTTGCTTAGCCTTCTTTATTATCTCTCCTTTCTTTTATTATTTTTCTTCTTGTATGTGTTCCTTTTGGTTTCCCTTATTTTTTTATTACACTTGTTAGATCAAAAGATCCAATATATTTCACGCAAACATTTTCTTGTAGGCCTTATATCTGAAGAACTACATATAGTGTAAGCAAACTCAAACTATCACATATAAAGGATGTGAAAGAGAAAAATCAATCTCTAGATTTATCCTAGATACGTTATTATAACTCCAACAAATTCGAATTACGGGATAACTCATATGCATAGAAGTTCTAGATTTCGGATTATAAAATAATGTTCTAGATCTTAAACTAGTTTTGGTGGTATTAAAATTTAACATACTTCAAATACGAAAACACGATTTAGGGGCCGTTCAAAAATTTTGTGGCCCCTGATCCAAAAACTCCTATATATTTCGATTACACATTTTTTGTACGCCTTGTATCTGAAGAACTACATATAAGGTAGCCAAACCTGAACTATCACTGAACTTAGTATGATGTGCTTAGTCCGCAAAAAATACGAAAATTCGATTTAGGGGCCGTTCAAAAATGTTGTGGCCACTTATCCAAAAACTAATTATTCACCAAGATCACAATCTTTTGATCCATTTTTTTGATTATTCTTAAAATTCTTGTTCTATTCTTCGTATGATTCAACAGAAAATACTCTTTAAACTTTGATGTTTGTGTACTTGTTTTCGGTGGCCAAATTAAGGTTCTTCTTAAGAGTGAAGTAATTAGTTCATTGATTCATACCGTTACATGCTATGCTGCAGACTTTTTGATCATTGTCACTCAAAGAATATGTACGCAAATTACTCAAGGAATTCTCTAAAAAATTCGTTCTCCCAAGATTGGACCACACCCCTCCCTCCAAGTTAGGGTAAACTCGCTTAAGTGCTCTCTATTTCACTATGATGTTGCCATAAGCGAACCGGAACTCGATTTAACAACATGAAAGAAGGACTATTTTTGACAATGTTGTCATTTTTAGAAAGAAACTTTTGATAATTCTGTAATGTTCAGACATCCAATAATGGCGATGCATGGCAATGATTATTAAATTAGGATAAAAGTTTGCAAAAATATAAAAAAATTGGATGTTCTGTCTAGAGCAAATAAGAAAATAGTTAATTACAACATTAAATAGATTCTTAAACAACTAAACACTAACGTCCTAAGAACACTGTTCATGATAGCATCTTAAAAACTAATTATGTTGGATGTCATGAGTCTTTATAATAGAAGAAGCGTCTCAACTTATATACATAGACTATAGATGCTGTAACTACCAGTCTGCTGGTTGATCTCTCATCATTCATAGTTTCTGACTACATCCCTCTCCTGCCCGTCAGCATAATACATACACACACAATTCAAGACATAACTTGTTCTCGAAAACCATCATGGACCATCAATCATACGACTTTTTTGTGTGTTTTTCACTCCATTAGTAGAGAAAATCACAAAACGTAGGATTTTCCATCGTTAATAATTCCTGGAGAGAAATGACGATAAAAACAAAATGGATCCAAAACTAGCCAAGTCAATTCTATTCTTTTTATATGTTTTCAGGATATTTTCTTTTTCTCTGTTCCTCTGCCAAAGAATCATAAAATGAAACTGTTTCTCGGCTTGTTTTTCAATATATGGTATTCTGAAAGTTCGTTTAAAATTTCCTTGGTATTTTTTAATATTTTACTTCCCTTTAAATAAATGATTTTCTTGCTGTTTTACTGAATTAATGTGGAAGTTGATCCTTAACTTGCAGGGAAGATGAATGCGGTCTGAAGATTTTTGAATGGAAAATTCTTATAAATTATCAGAAGCAGAAGAAATGAACAAAAAACAATTGAATATACAAGTCAAATGAAACGGTTAAGAGTTAATGCATCACTGCCAACCAAACTTAGTAAATTTATCACTAGATGGACAAGTGGTGCTACGAAACGTCTTTTCGATAATATTGCTGTTTGGTAAGATTGTACTTCTATGATATTGAACATTCCGATTGATTGTATGTGTTAAAGAACTGGCAGTATCACCAGAATATTTACCCCTTAAAATCTTTAGCTTTGGACAATTTTACCAATGGAAATTATTACCACCATCTCGACTTCTAATTACTTCAGACGAAGTCAGATGTTACATCATACTTTAATATCATTGTATGTTATCTCGGGGACATTTTCTTGTTTAAGATTTACAACATTAATGCGTTAATTATGCGTCTGGGCACAGTGGCTCAGTGGTAGAGCGTTTACCTCTAGTGCGTGGGGTTCCTGGTACGATCCCGCCCAATAAAGTTTATGGCGAACAATATCGTATCGGTGAGTTTCTTCGGAGTACTCCTGTTTCCTTCCACATTCTCATTACACTAGTTATTCCATCATAATTTACTCTCTTTATTCATCGTCTCCCTTAGTCCAAAGAACATAATCGTGAGACGTTAAACTGAAAGATTTCATTTCATTTTTTTTTTTACATAATAAAACATTTATAGGTAGATAACATAGTGTAACCAGTTTTGCCTCCCACCGCTTTCCTCAGCTTCAAAACTTACCCATCATCCTCTTCAGCTGAGATGATTTCATTCATATGTTTCGTTCCCTCCGCGGTAGCCTTCCTTGCCTCTATCAAGAACAATAATTCTGTGAAGAAATGTGTACCTGAACCTTACACACTGTGGAGCTTGTGTCAAAAAAGGGAAATAGTTGTATCAAAAAAAGGGAAATTCTCTAACAGTGCCGGGCCGAATAGCACCTTCCTCTTTGGACGGAGGTTGCTTGAAGTGACACGAGTGACATCTGAACAACGTGGTGGCAAAGACCGGTTAAATAGGTGCATTCACTTTCGGATCGCTTCCTATACGAAAAAAGTTTCCTCTTAGTTGCCGGTTTTTGGTTATTTTAAACTTGGGATCATCTGTTACAATATTAATTAACATAATTTTGTAGTATTTCTTAGGAGATACACTTACTTTGGGGTCTTCTGCTTTTTACCCGATAATTTTGATAGGGAGAGTAAAAGTTTTGTAGGAAACTATTTCTTCCTCTCGGTTTCTGATTACTTGAAAGGTAATGTAAGTTGTTAAGATTGTAATTAATATCATTTAATATTATCTCAATCTTTGCCCAAATGCACGTATTTTATGGCTTACTGTGCAGATTGTTCCTGTTTGAATTCGTAAAGAAAAATTAACTCACAATTATGTGTTGTCCACAGTGCACTTGAATACGACCCTGTCTTCTAACTGTTTGTGTGCAACAGTCTGTTTGCTCGATGTATACAGAGTTTTTGAGGTTATATGCATGACCATAGTTCATCCTTATGTTGTGTTGCTGAGATAAATTTCTCACCAGACATCCAAGCAGATATTTCATTCAAGAACGAAATTTATACTTGTGCGAAATTAAAGTTATTGTGTTTTTGTCATAAAAATTATAGGTCTTTTTCATGGGCTACATGATAATTTCTCCGTTTCTTGAAAGTATTATGGATAAAAAAAAAGCTCTCTGGGCACATTGAAAATCAGATAATATATTAGGCAGTCTGTAGAATAACAAACTTAGTACTAAAATATATTTTCTCTCTGTTTTGCACTAAGTATCGTAAATGTTTGCTATACATACAAAAGTGTTCTTTTATATTTCATATTTATGCATAAAATAAGAAAATAAATAATGCTCATTCCACTGCTGTCGAAAACACTAGACAAAAAATTGTAACTTGGATTGCAAAATTAAATTTGTTTCGCAAATTGTTACTCAAAATGCAAAATCCACACCAATCATTCAACGTCACCGATTAAAATGTGTGCAATATGATCGTCTATAATCTTCATGGGCTCTTGCGACATGAAGTATATTGTTTTATTTCAATACACAGAGGTGAGGCGAATTGCCGAGAAGACAGATAATAAAGAAATCTCATTATCTTCAGTTTTCTTTAGTTACATAGTATTTAAATACTGATTAAGTTAGCTAATAGATATAAAAAAAGTATGAAAGTAAACTATCTACCTCTACAAAAACGACGAAGGACATAGGAGACCAGAAAATGCACATTAAATTAAGTTTTGCATGTCAGCGCATGGGCTTCCAGGCAAAATTATTTCTGGCTGTCTGTACTGGAGTTTGTTATACCTCTTTATGCACGAAACTCTCTAATTGCGTCATGATGCTGGGTCAACACTAGAAAATTTCAGTGCTCCCACTAGGGTACGTTTGTTTTATCTTGGCAGTTCCCGCCAGTGCACTTGGTTGGCTTTTAAAGTATTTTCTGCTAGTACTCACGTGAATGTTTTAATCCAATAGACGTCTTATTGGTCTTGTCTTGTAGGTGACGTTAGTTGATCAGCCAGCCCATCAAATTAGGTCATTTCTATTTGAGGGTATTTGAAGTGCTTAGCTGCCACACGCGAACAAGTATGTTACAGTGATCTATGAGTGATATGGCGTTTTGCTGTTTCCTAGCGTATTGTAACTCACATCATAACAATGACGTGGCAAGAACGTGTTGCAGACAGATCCATCCTTTAGGCGTGAAGGTGCCAAGAAAAAAAACAAGCGTATTCTAGTAGTAGAACCTACGGCAACGCACACCAAATTCGAACATACTAATAATTCTGTTGACAAGGAACCAAATCATTTTATTTAAAAAATGAATGTCCACCTTCTTTAATGATCTCTATTTCCATTCACAGGTGATGAGTTTTGAGGCGCGTGCTAACAAGAAAGAACTCAAAAGCATTGAGAATATTGTGTGTAATTAATTTTCTGAAACCTTATGCATTATTAGAGATAGAGTTTGTGAGAAGTAAGTTTTTTCGAACATACGTGACAGTGCAATTTCTTATATATATCGTAATTAGTGTAAGGCGTATAACTTGTGAATACCATTCAGCACTACCCTAATAGTACAATTAAGTAGCAGGTATATGCCTATCATGTTCCCTTAGGTACATGGGAACGTGTCTAGTATGTGCCTTATGTACCTCTGAGAGAGAAATCACATGGATGGCAAGTGATAGTCACAGTCTATGTCCACCCCTAGGCACATGCCTGACATGTACCTGGGAAACGTGCCTAGTATGTTCTAGATGTGTTCCCCATGCCGTAATCGTCAATGAACCACAAAATTACTCCCCCAAAATATGTTAAATCGCCTATATGCGTAATGTGTTTACATTAAGGTTTCTAAAAGCACTTTAAACAAGCAAAAGTGTACCCCAGGGTGGGCGCGAACCATAAACATTTGGATTACTAGCCGCGTGCTCTTCCGACTTGGTCACGGAGGCGATGAAGAGAACGTCGCTTGTAGAGGGATAAATTGTTGAGGTCTTTTGAATTTGGCTAATCTGAGTGCTCCTTTAATCGCGTATATTCGACGATAACCGTTTAGAATCAGATAAAATCTGCTCAAAATGTAATTTTATAATACAATTACGACTGTCTATTTACTTTATTTCATGGTTCTTTCATATTCACTTTCGAATGATCGGCGACAGTTGCCATCTAATAAAGTTGATTCTTTTGTTGCTTCTAATACACAATCGCTTAGAAAAGGAAGCAACAAATGCATCCAATGTGAGAGATGAATTTAGAACACCTAAATGGCATATGCCTAGCACATCTTGTTCTGATAGGACATCTGAAACAGTATGTACCTACAATACGTACCTAGAACCTATAAATGTCCCAAGCGACGATATAAAAATAAATGACTGTTAGAGTGCGAAACTGAGCCAGGTATTTAAATGCTATAGTTGTGGTACATAATTGCAAATATCAGTTAGATGTAACAAGTACCTAAATCTGTTTGTATCTGAAGTGCATGCTTAGCACATGAATATCACATGTGCCAAGTGTCAGATACCTAAAAAGTAGCTGAGACACCTAAATGGCACATGCCTAGCACATCTTGTGCTGTAAGGGTAGGCCTGGTTGCTATCTTAAAGTTATTTCTTATATCGTATTCCAAAACAAAATTGAATAATAATGGCGACAACGCAATTCCTTGTTTCAGGTTATTCTTCACGCGATAGATCGTAGATAAATATTTCCCCACTCGGACTTTTCTTTGGCTAAACCCGTAACAGCACAATTACTAAGCAGGCATATGCGTATCATGTTCCCTCAGGTACATGGGAATGTGTCCAGTATGTGCCTTATGTATCTCTGAGAGAGAAATCACATGGATGGCAAGTGATAGTCACAATCTATGTCCGCCCCTAGATACATGCCTGACATCTACCTGGGGAATGTGCCTAGTATGTTCTAGGTATGTTGCCCATGGTGTAAGCGTAAATGAACCACAAAATTACTCCCCAAAAATATGTTAAATTACCTATATGCGTGATGTGTTTACATTAAGGTGAGTCTAACACACACTTTAAACAAGTAAAAAAAAATGTACCCCAGGGTGGGCGCGAACCATAAACATTTGGATTACTAGCCGCGTGCTCTTCCGACTTGGTCACAGAGGCGATGAAGAGAACGTCGCTTGTAGAGGGATAAATTATTGAGGTCTTTTGAATTTGGCTAATCTGAGTGCTCCTTTAACCGTGTATATTCGACAATAAAAGTTTGGGATCAGATAAAATCTGCTCACCATGTAATTTTATAACAAAATGACGACTGTCTATTTACTTTATTTTATGGTTCTTTCGTATTCACTTTCAAATGATTGGCGACAGTTGCCATCTAATAAAGTTGACGCGTTTGTTGCTTCTAGTACACAATTGCTTAGAAAAAAGCAACAAATGCTTCCAATGTGAGAGATGAATTTAGAACACCTAAATGGCGTATGCCTAGCACATCTTGTGCTGTTAGAGTATCTGAAACAGTATGTACCTAAAGGACGTACCTAGAACATGACAGATATATGTCCCAAGTGACGATATAAAAACAAATGACTGTTAGAATGCAAAACTGAGCCAGGTATATAAATAGTACATTTGTGGTACATGGTTGCAAATATCAATTAGGTGTAACAAGTACCTAAAACTGTAGGTAGCTGAAGTACATACTTAGTACATGAATATTATATGTGCAAAGTATCGGGTACCTAAAAAGTAACTGGAACATCTAAATGGCACATGCTTAGCACATCTTGTGCTGTTAGGGACATATATAGAGAAAGTGAAATTATAAACGACATAACGTCGGGTATCTCAAACTGAACATACTGTATAAGCAGAACCCATTTCCGATATCACTGCACTAAGTAGGAGACTTGAGCTGAGTCAGCCCCTCCTGCCTACGACACTGCTGACTGCAACATAATGCATACATGTATATATATAATAATAGTATGTAATACTATATAACAATCCATATCATATTCAGGTTAATATATACGTTGTCTTCTCTTTGCAGACTATCCTCCTGGGTGACAGTGGTGTTGGCAAAACTTCTCTTTTAGTTCAATTCGACACGGGTAAATTCCAGACAGGTACATTTTCAGCCACTGTGGGCATTGGCTTTACGGTAAGTAACTATTATCCTTTCTTATTAACCGATAATAATTTAAACTTTAACAAGAGATCTGGCTGGATATTTTTTTCCCTCAATAAATAGGAGACTTTTTTGACGCCAGTGAATTGGCAAATAATCATAATTAATCAACTAGCCTGCTGCATTTGTTTCTCGAAGCCAATGTGCTGAATCTGGTAATCATCCTTCAACTACAAGGAGGAAGACTGCTCAAATAAACAAGAAATGGAATCTCAGGAATGTTTTATTGAGGTAAGTAAATATTTTCCTGTTTAACATAATTGTTGTAACACTAATAGAAGTACGAGGAGCATTCAACAATTATTGTCCCTGACATAGAAGATATGTCATTTCTCTACATAGTCCCCCTTCACTGTAATGCACTTCTTCCATCAATGTTCTACAGCTTGAATACCTTCAAAAATAAATAAATAAATAAATAAATAAACCTTGACGGCTGTGCCGGAAGCCATTCTTCGACAGCCTGCATGGCATGCTCATCGTTAGCAAACTTTGTCCCTCACAGCTGCTGTTTAAGCTCGGGGAACAGATGAAAGTCATTTGGGGCAAGATCTAGAGAATAGGGAGGGTGCTCAAGTATTTCAAACACGGTATCGGCGATAGGAGCGGCGGTAAGTTGTCTTTTGTGAGCAGGAGCTCTGTCCTGCAGCAGGAGCACTTTCGTGTGTAGCATCCCTTTTCGTTTCCCATTGATTGCCTCCCTAACTTTTGAAATCAATTGTGGATAATAGTTACCTGTAATTGTCTTTTGACTCTGAAGATAATCAATGAAGAGTATGCCCTTACAATCCCAAAATTCGTGGTCATAAGCTTGCCAGCTGATGGCATTGTCTTGAATTTCTTTAGGGGCGGAGAATCATGGTGCTGCAACGTGATGCTCTGTTGCTTGAAGTCTGAACCGTAATGATGTACCCAGGTTTCATCTGCGGTCACATCTAGCAAGAACGTTGCTCGGGTTTTTCTTAGAAAAGTACAAATTTGTCTCTGAACAAATTTGTAAGGGCGTCGTCACCTAAAATACATTCACCATTTCTTCATGAATCTCTTTTAGATGAAGGTACTTAATGACGGTTCTTTGCTCAGATTTGTCTATTTTCTCTGTATCAGGTACAATAATTACTGAATGCTCTTCGCAAAGATGATATTATAAGCACCATTTTTTATTTATATTTTAAAAACTTAGTTGTAACTGTTTTGTTCAAATAAAAGCTTTAACTACAATATTTCATAAATCTACAATTAAAATAAAAAACATTTTGAACAATTTTAAAGATATGAAATCAAATTGAGACATTTTGTAGCAGAACGAAGTATTGCACTAGTAATATAAATAAGTAAAATAACTGGTATAGAAATGTGTATGACAAATTTGTTCATCAAAACATCGTTTAACAAAACATAAAAGAAAATATATTATGAGGTGAGAGGCCGTCAAAAAAACTATTAGTTCATTACAAGATCATTCAAAAGGTGGTTACAAATCTAATGGTAAACAACGTTAAAAAATAAATTGAAAGGATAATTAAGGAACCATTTAAGCTTTATGTGGTTTCGTGGATAATGTCTATTTGGAAAACAACACAAACGTAAACTCCCTTCTCGCATCCAGAGTAGTCGTTGTGTACCTACATTTCGCAGATAACACATTGCACCCAGACGTTTCCTCCGTTTTGTGTCAAAAATAGTTCCTCGCAGAACAAACTGCTTCATTAGCGGGATTTCTCCTTCTGATTAGTATTTCTAAGACATACTCCACAACCGATATCTGAATCAAGTAATTCCTCACCTGAATCTTTGAGAAACTTCCTTTTCAATGTCTGCTTTCTTTTTTCCTTAGTAGACTGTTGATCCCTTTTTTTTATCTTTCACTTTTCTTTCAACTTAAGCTGAGCTTGACTTCTTTCTTCAACAGCCAAAGTTTGGCCGTTATAAAGAAGGAAATTTCTTCACAATATATGTCCAATCCAATTGCCCTTCCTACAAAAGTGCTAGCATTCTCTTTTAATTATTTTAAAACAAGTTTATTTCTTACTCTCTCCGTTTATTTTATCTCTTTCTTTTTCTCATAATGATAAAACTTTCAAGACACAGAAGTGTGATTCTAACTACTACAAAGTTCGAGAAGCCAGATGTTTCATAAACTGTTTTAACTCAAATGCTCTTGTAGTTTGAATATATAAAATAAAAGTTTCTCCAAGTTTCTATCAATAATATTCGGAGAGAAATAGGGAGGAGAAAAAGGTATTCCTGTAGGGATGCACGCGAGACGAGACGAGACGAGAAATGGAAAAGTCTCGTCTCGTCTCGCAGCCTCATATGTTGGTCTCGTCTCGCGTCTCGTCTCGTCTCGCAAATGTAAAGTCTCGTCTCGCGTCTCGCATAAAATTTTGAGTCTCGTCTCGCGTCTCGCGCGAGACTTTCTCGCATGGTCTCGCAGTCTCGCATATATTCTGGTCAAAATTTTGCAATGTGTTATTCTATGGCTGTTAATGAATGATGATGTGATATTTTGTCCGAAGGCAGGTATTTGACCTAAAAGTCCCTTGGCGAGCTGAATCCTTGGTGGTTTGCCATTGCTTTCCATGGGATGAATGTTCATAACATCCTAAGGAGACGGAACCTAGAGTTCAACATGGTATCTGAACTTGTGTCCCCTCCGCTCCAAATTAAAAGAAAAGTTGTGCTTGAATGTGATTCCTGGACCATTAATTTTCGTCAAATTAACCCTTTCCGGTACCCGGCTTTTTGGGTTATTTTTTAGACTTTCAGTCAAGCAGCTACTGCATCGTCACGATTTATCCTAGGATCATGGTTCATACCTCATTCTTTTCAGAATGAAACTGGCTTTCAAATGGTGCCACTTGCATGCTCATACCATATACCAGGAGCGGGAAAAATGATGTCAAAGGAAAATTATGGAGGGATTTTTTTCTCGCATTTTGGGCCCCTCTGAGCGGCCCTGTGTGAACGTAGACATCTAAAAAATCTGATAAATAGTACTTGGTGGGCTGAATGTTTATGCAGAATTCCAATTTTCCAGGTGCAAAAGTAAGCCCGCCAAAAATATATATACCGACAATGTTCCATATTCTCGTATACAGAGGAAAATTTTTAAACATTTCCTGAGACATCCCTAATTACCCTAGGATCATTCAGAATAGAACTGCCTTTCAGGCGGTACCATTCACTTGTCTCCATCATGTATCTAAGGCGAGAAAATCCCGTGAAAGGGATTTTTGGTAAAAATTTCCCTTTTTCAACGTTTAGCCACTTTGTACCCACATGTTTTAACACTGAAGTACGAAAAAAATCTCGTAAATACTCCTCGGTGGACTGAATGTTTGTGCACAATTTCAATCTTCTAGGTGCAAAAATAAGCCCGCAAAAAATAATACCGAAAATGTCCAAAATTCCCCTATACAGAAGTATATTTTCATAAAAATTCCCTGACACTTCTCTAATTACCCTAGGGTCATGTGTCGCACATTATTCTCTTCAGAATAGAACTGCCTTTCAGGCGATACAATTCACTTGTCTCCATCGTGTATTTAAGGCGGGAAAATCGCGAAGAAAGGGATTTTTGGTAAAATATCCCTTTTTTCAACTTTTTGCCCCTCTGGATCCCCCCCTGTTTTAACAAAGAAATCTGAAAAAATCTGGTAAATACTACTCGGTGGACTGAATGTGTGTGCAAAATTTTAATCTTCTACGTGTAAAAATAAGCCCGCCAAAAATAATGAACATAGACCGGCCCCACAATATTAAAAGAAAATATATATATTTTAGAATTATGACGTCATCACCTCCTATGTCTCGTCGCAGGAAGGTGTGAAACCATACGTAAGGTCTTCTACAATGCCTCTGGACTTGAAAAACAAAACAAAACAAAACAAAAAAAAACGGACGAAAAAACTCAAATAGGAGAGTTATAACGCAATGTACCATGAAACACCCCGTATGATACAAATTGTACCATGGGATCCCCAAAGGGTTAATAGCATAATTTACAGCAAAACCAGCATAAATTGTTGCTGGATCCAACATTGTTTTCCAGCTTAGAGGTCTCCAGCAATATTTGGCTCTTCTAAAATATCGTCGCCACTATCAACATTTACACGTTTTGGTCGTTTCCTTGAAGGGTGATTTTCCATTATAAAGATGTTTTTATACCACCAAAAGCACTTGTAGACAACAAAAGAACTCACAACACAATACGACCCAATTCTTTTGGTTCGTTCGCGCTTGTAGCAATGTTGCATTATCGCATTTTATCAACTTTCGCGTTCGACTTATATAGTGTTGCCAGATCTAGAAAATAAAATTACTGACAGATATAGGGCCATTCCTACCATCTCGCATTAAACCTATAGGGCCATTATACCAAACCAGTGTTTGAATTAAACTTCCGAACTAGAGGGGGATGTTTTTGATAAATATATAGAAAGAAAATACTTATTCCATGTAAAAATATCATGTTATTTCTGCGAGCCGGACCCGGGATAAACTTTGACGAGAGGGGATTTCCCCGCCGTCCCCCAACATAAATCGCTAGTAGTAATGTGAAAAAGACAGAAACAACGAAAATATCACATTTTGCAGCAATAGGGAGTCTTATTCGCTTTTCAGACCAAAAAAAAGAAGTTCATGTATTCGTGCGCGCCCGCGTGTATGTGTTTGTGTCGTAAAATAAAGTTCTAAATCGATGTTGTAATAAATTTCCAATTTACAAAGCTTTTCTTTTTTAATGATGTTTAGAAACTAAAGTAGGCTTTAATTCTGAAAATCAACCTTGAATAACAATAAATCTCATAAAATGTCTATTGCCCCAATCACTTTTTTGTTCCTGGAGGCATTAACGCTCAACTTAGAAAATTCAATAAATGTAAAATCACTAAATATGTAATTACATGTAATTCATAAATGTTGCGAGACTGCGAGAAGTCTCGCGAGACTTCTCGTGCGAGACTTAACTGAGTCTCGTCTCGCGTCTCGTCTCGCACGGTTTAGTCTCGTCTCACGTCTCGCATAAAATTTGCAGTCTCGTCTCGTGTCTCGTCTCGTAAATGCGAGACGAGACGAGACTTCTCGCGTCTCGCGTGCATCCCTATATTCCTGCCTGGGTTGCAAAGTTTCTTCTACTGTACAGGGCAGAATACATTTTTGTCAGGAGGGAAATTCCGTACATTTTCCTGTCAGTTCGCACACTGATTTTAACAACATGAGCTCCTACTATGCAAAATCAAATCCAAATCGATAGGAATACATATTACCAAATACATTACAACAGTACGTTAAATATTTTTACTACTTGTAAATCCTTATTTTATTGTAATTTTGGGGCGTAAGATATTTTAAAATATGTACTAGGCTGATTATGTAATTGGAAGAAGAAAAAGAAAAAGAAATATGTTAATTATATTATCGATATTAATATACAACAGTACGTTGTATATTTTTACTACTTGTAAATCCTTGATAAAGTTCTTCTCGGGCAATCAGGCAGGTGAAAACTGGTGGATAGGCCAACGTTTCGAGAGCTGTCATCGTTCTCATCATCAGAGCAATTATGTTGAGATCAGTGGATATAAGGAATATATACTCTGGACTGGCGAAAATGCTGGTTCCTGATTGGCTGAAAATGCTGGTTCCTGATTGGCTGATTCAATCTGAAGAAAAAGAAATAGAAATATGTTAGTTATATTATCGATATAAAAAAGATATTCATGTGTTTTATATGTTTTAAATAAAAGGATTTTGGGATTTTACTTGTCAGAACAACAGAGATAAATAAATGAAATTATCCAACGGAGTTTGCGTTTTAATGGCTCAATAATTAATTATTATAGAAAGAACCGTTATAACATATGAAGGATTACTTTTCAAAAATAAATTTTGATGATTTTTCAGATACTTTACTCTTAATTTCAAATTTATCAGCCATCTTTTTAATATTGTTCCAAATGGCTTTTTCATTTAAAAATAGTTCTGAAGTAATACTGGTGAAAAGAAAACTAAAAAAAATATCATTTTTCCATAAAGGAAATCAAAGTACAACAAACTTGAGACAATGAAATATTTTATCAGCTTCTATTGAGAAAGAAGTTGGTTGAATTTTATCTTAAATTAAGACAAAGAATCCTTGCATCAGCTTCTTGTGCAACAATAATACTCGTATCTGACACAGGTAGTTCTTCAACACAAAAATCTATATAATTATACCTTCTACAAAATTCTCGGCAAAAGATAGGATCTACCCTTTTTGTATAAAATTTGTTTCAAAAGTTCAACTACTCCTTCCTCAAGGTTTGATAGGGATTGCTGATTTGTAAATGAGACTTTTTTAATAAAATGAGCTATGTACTGTATGTAGTAGATGTCTCTATATATAAAATAAGGCTTTATATAAAGGACAAAGACATTGTGCATTGAAAGACATTATAATGATCCGTTTTACCCGTCTTCCTCTTAACAGTCGCCATGGAAACTCATTTATTACAGAAAGAAAGAAAAATGATTCGCTTGTCTTCTTCTGGTAGCGTCTTTACTAATGTTCGTGAGCCGTTTATCTCAGTTTTCTCAAAAAAAAAGTCAAGAGAAATGTTAAAAAATAGAAAGAAAGAAAGAAAAGATATAACTCGTTGAGATTCCATAAGTGTACCTTCGTCTACAAGTTTCTCTTGGTTTTAGCACAATCAAATCAACCCAACTTCCTTTTAGCGGGGTTAGGAGTGTAAGGGGAGGGGAATATTTAAGAAGAAAAAGAAAGGGATGGAAAGCTAGTTGTATAGAGACAAAGTTGCTTGATTTTCTTTTTTCTAACCCTTGAGAGACGTGAAAATGCAGCAGCAGAACTTCTTCACAAACACTCTTCTATTTTCTTTAAGAAAAGAGACAGATAGACAGAAATAGACTATTTCCGCCAGTCAAGCAAGAAGGTTTATCAATCAAAAAATTGTTTTATTTAAGTGCAGCTATTTTTTAAAAGTATATTTTGATTTATGTGTAAAGAAGGCTTAGATTGAATGTGTAAACTGCAACTATCGTGATATTTGATAGAGGAAGAATATGTACTTGGTACCCTATCTACCATAAGCTACAAGATTCGAAGTAAAAATGCAAGAAGTTTTTTTTTTTTTATTGTTTAGTTTGTCATAAATAGAGACCGGATGTTTAGGCACTAAAAACCTGGAAAATAGGCAGGCAAATAGGCACTTAAAATTTAAAAAATAGGCAGTAAAATAGGCACTAAAATATAACTCGAAATAATACATATAAATACTTAATACCATTAAAAAATAGATTCAAGTCATAGATAATGTTGAAAGAATATAGAAATATACTTGTTTGTTAAAGAATATCTTCTTTTACTGTATATACAAGAACGAGGCATGTTATGCATTCCACATACTGGGTAAACCTGAAAGATGTGCACATACTTCGGGAGGTGATTCGTGACATGAAAAGAAGACAAAATGTGCTGTTGCATGTTGTCGAGTTCTGCGTCGTGTTCAAGTGACAGGGGTGCGAACTTGGAATCAGAAAACGAATCCAGACAATTGGAAAGGGACATAAAGGTGTGCACATACTTCAGGAGATGATTCGTGACATTCAAGAGGACTTTTGTCTTCTTTTCATGTCACGAATCACCTCCCGAAGTATGTGCACATCTTTGAAATTCATCTTGTATAGCTATATATTGCAACGTACCACATGCTTGTGTTTACAAACACATAATATACGTAAAAATGTGTGTATTATGTTACATAAATTATATATTTTCCCAATGAAGGCTTATTTTGAAGAAAATGCATAGAATAGGCAATATTAGGCACTAAAGCAATTATTTAGGCAGTAAAGGTCAAAATAGGCAAAATAGGCAAAATAAAATTGCCTTAAATCGAAACTATAACCCCCCATATAAACATTAAAACGTTATTTTTGATCATATCTTTAATATTAAAGAATAGGCATTTTGCCTAACATCCGGTCTCTAGTCATAAATCATGGTAAATGATTTTCTTTCAAGGCTTCCCGTTGGAACTTATGATTTGGAGTTGATATCAGTCAAGGGTGAAAAGGGTGAATTCACCTGTTGTTGGTATGTTGGTTGAGGTTGAAACTCCTCAAAAGTAAAAAAATTAAATTGGCCTCATTTAATAATATATCTTTCATGAAAAATTTCATAATTCTTTGTGTCTCCATTTTCGTTCTTCCTTTGATTTTCCCCTGAGAAATCAATGACGAGGACAATATAAGTCATACAAGTTCAATCGATTATTAAAATTGAATACAAGAAAACTACAAATCATACGAGTTCAACCAAGAAAAAATCAATGACAAGAACACAATAAAACATACTAGTTCAACCGAGGAAATATCAATGACAAGAGTACTATAAATCAAACGAGTTTAACCGAGGAAATATCAACGACAAGGACACTTATGAGTTCAACCGAGGAAATAACAATGACAGGGACACTATACATCATACGAATTCAACCAAGGAAATAACAATGACAAGGACACATACAAGTTCAACCGAGGAAATATCAATGACAAGAATACTATAAATCGTACGAGTTCAGCTGAGGAAATAACAATGAAAAGGACACTACAAATTATACGAGTTCAACCGAGGAAATAACAATGACAACAACACTATAAATCATACAAATTCTACCAAGTAAAAATCAATGGCAAGGACACTAAATCATAGAGCTCAACTGAGGAAATTGAATGACAAGGAAACTATAAATCATAAGAGTTCAACCAAGGAAAATGAACTGACAAGGAGATTATGAACCATGCGAGATGAACTGAGAAAAATCAGTTTCAAGGATACCATGAATCGCACGAGTTCAACCAAGGAAAAATCAATTACAAGGACATTATAAATCATACAAATTGAACAAAGGAAAATCAATGACTAGAACACTACAAATTATACGAGTTCAACGAAATTCATCGGATCTGGATCAAACTTGGGACGGTAGTAGACCTTGCCTTGTAACTTTAGCTAATGATCTGCAGCTGCCCAACTTTGTCCTCGTATTATTTCTAACTTTGTAAATAGAAACTTCTTTTTTGGCTAGTTGTCGGTGTATTCCCACACAATTATATGGAAATATTGTTAAACAGTGCATGTTTTGTCAACCTCGACTGCAATGTCATAGACAGATTTAGATGACTGAGTCCTTGAATTCCAAACTGTTCGCAATTTTCAGATATAGTGCTAGTCCTGGTCCGCCTGATCTTGTGCGCACGCATACATATATCTTTCTGTCCCATTTAAACTGCACTATAATACTGTTAATCAAGGATGTGTTTCAAGGTACGCAGCATTTAAATGTACAAAATGAACCTTTATTTATGCATGAATTGGCAAAATTGTGGCATACTTTGAAAGAGTAAACACTACGATTAAATAAGAAAAATATTATCCGGAAATTGTCATTCATTTCTATAACACTCTTTCAATATTTTGACAAAATTTGCACATTTCCGCAGACTTATGGCTCAATCGTTGCGAACACACGTCGAATTTCTTCTTTAAGTTCAGCAACGATTGGTATGAGTTTCCTGTAAACATTGGGCTGTACAAAATCTCCAGCGATAAAAGTCACACTGTCTAAGTTCTCAACTCCTTGGTGATCAATTGTAATCACTGTTGCACGAAGTCAGCCACCTATGACACTTCTGTTGTAACAAAATGGTTTCGTGCACCGCATGACACGTGGCAACATCTTGACTACGACATGTATCATCCGCAAGTAACCGGAATGGAATTGCAACTTCAGAGAATGTTGCCAACGCAAACAAAAAAGAAAACGGCGCGCAATTAATTGCGAACGGTACATGTTCGATGCAACACTGATAATGCACTGACTTTTGCGACATCTAATTATGTGACTTCGGGCACGCCACGATGCACACTACCACTTACGTCATACTCAACGGTTATTAGCGTTCGTTAGGTGTTTCCACGAAATCACATTGCTTTGTGGGTGTCTGTGAACTACTTGATATATTACTTAGGCTATGTCAGGGGAATATGTATATGAAATATGTCGTGTGCTTTGTTTGGGGTTTTAATATATAAAATATTTCTTAGAGTTTACATCAGTGAGAGGCAAAGAGAGTCAATCCAATTTTAAGACTACGTTTCACGGTATCTTTTTTTAAAATAAGATTTTCATGAAAATGGCCTGAGTTTCTTTGAAGGTTTAAGAGTTACCATCATTAGTTGATCAGGTGATGAAATGAGTTAAAGGTGAATACTGAAAACCTCCAGCTCAAATACAATTTTCAGTTCATTTCCCCGCTTCACTAGCACCAATTGTTATTATTTTACTATTCACCATATTACTTGTCTTATTGTATTCTCTGTAATTAAACGATAAAACAGCAAAAAACTGTTTCGTTGTAATATTACTGAATAACTTTAGTGTTCTCCGGTGGTCTAGTAGCTAGTGCGCGTGACTCCTGGAGTCCCACGTTTGATTCTCAATAAGATGGCATTAAAAGCATTACGGGGTTTCGAATAGCCTCTCTTTTTATATAGCCTCTGTAGTGAAAAGAGAGGCTAAACTTCAACCAAAAATAACAAAGAACAAAGATGTGTTTTTCATTGAAATGCTTATAGAAAAAGAAATACACAGAAATACACTATAGAAATGTAAAATATTGCGTTACTGCGTTGTTGTTTGTGACTTTATAGCTCTTGTACCATCCGACCGATCTTGTTCAAATTTTCCACATAGATGAAGTTCGGGCCTGGGATGTTTTTTCATCATTTTACTTTGACGGTGTAACTTAGAGAAGGGGGAGATATTTAAAAAATTATCGAAAATGACCAATATTTGTGTCGAATTCATAGTTTTCGGGGTCGCTGAGATAATCAGTAACACTTCCGATGCCGTTTAAATTTATTTATTTATTTCATTAAGACAGCAAAACAGGCTTACTGCCCAGTTATAGTATCGTGTACATACACTATTATACATAGAATACATTATTATACATACACAAATATACACCGTTTAATTATCCAGAAGTTATTGACCTTACAATTGTTTTGAACTTGTTTTCGGACATACTAAATACATCTACTACATGAAATCTAACTTCTGCCCCGCAACTGTGGAGAGGGGGAGAAATATATACAAATGATCGAAAATGACCAATATTAGTGCCGAATCCACAGTTCTCGGAATCACTGAGATGAACAGTAACATTTTCGATTCTGTTTAAATTTAAATTCAGCTTCGCAACTTGAGGAAGGGAAGAGGAAGATACATAAAAATGATACAAAATGACCGATATTAGTGTCGATTAGATATTTTTCGGGGTTGCCGAGACGAATAGTGACACTTCCGCTATTGCCTTTTATGTCCAACGTGAAACCTACTCTTCTCCCCATGCGAAGAACGGGCAATATAGATAGATAGATAGATAGATAGATAGATAGATAGATAGATAGATAGATAGATAGATAGATAGATAGATAGATAGATAGATAACAAAATACTGCTGGTAGTTGTTACGTTATTCAAAGTTTAAAAATTCACTGTTATTATGCTTCTCTTATTATAAAACTACAGCATGAAAGTAGATTTCTCTAATTGTCTACTTGACACAATGGCAGTGAATCTCCTTTTAAAATTTTTCCCCTTTCGATTCAGACAGAGAAAAAAACTGGAAATGCTGTGAAGAGCAATACTAAGAAGATCTTCCCAATTTAGCAGGATTTTCATTTTTTTAAAAAACAGGAAGAAAACAGAATAAAATTTTGTAATTCTTCTCTCATAACGTTAATTGATCATTTTTTTAAATTTCAAGAGATCAAGAGAGACAAAGAGTGTCTCTTTTCTCTGCTCTATTTCTCCAAATTTAGAATTAAAAAAAAATCTAAATGGAACATCGCGCGTGCTTTCAAATAGCACTTAACAAAGGCTTTTTCTTTTATTTTTCTTTGCTAGTTCTTTCATTGAAAAAAGTGGGCTAGAGATGGATTGCGGTACGTACGTTCATGATATTTCTGAAGTATTGGGAAGGAAAACGAAAAATAAGAAAAAGCAAGCTAGGAAGAAAGACGTTTTTTTCTTGGAAGGGAAAGAAAGAAAACTGAAGAACAGGATGTAATGATGCAGATTTTTTTTCGCTTAAACTCCGAAACTGAGGAATGTTATAAGGAAGTACAATTTGGAATTCTGGGAAGAGGAATAGTGGATAAATCCTACCCTTTTGGGAAACATAGTGATTTGTAGTGCTCCTCTAAATATTGACCATTTTCTTGAAGTAAATAATGTAGAGGGATCCGGACCCACTCATTTAATACAGATTGATGGATCTTTGGTTGATTATGCGGTTGTCTAAAAACTATTGAGCTTTCGGAGGTCAAAATTGATATTTTATTTATCGTTATTTGAAAATAACATTATGGAATAGATTTGATCATCTCCAATTAGACTACCACGCCGACCAAGTTTTGCGCGAATGAGGAGACTAATATAATTAATTGAAAGAAATTGTAAAAATCACATGCTTCTTATCATTGTAGAATTAAAATAAAACTATCATATATGCACCATTTTGTTCGACGACTTTTTGTCATTTTTCTGATAACACCCTAATCCCGTCGTTATAGAAATTCTGTGGTTTTTGGTCAAAAACTGTGACACATGTTTTTTCCAGACTTCTGTTGAAACTAACTTAACACCACTCTGGAAATTCTGCAAAGATTGAAACAAATGATGATTTAAAGGTGCGAGATCCGGGCTACAAGATTGGTGCATTAAAATCTCACATCGAAGTTCTTTCAATTTCTGACGTTCCGTTAAAGGTATATGTGGTCTGACGTTTTCAGCGTGGTATACGGCAACCTTTTTCTTGACCAGTCTGAGTCGTTTCTTTTGGATTGCTAGATGCACTCGATACTAATTATCGACAATACAGGTCCCAGTCTATCATTTTGCCTGGCGGTAACAGTTCATAATGGACGATGCCTCTCCAATCCCACCAAACACACAGCATAACATCCTGGGCGTCAGTGTGGGCTTTGCAAAGGACTGGGGAGCTTCCTCTCACTTTTTCGCACATCGCTGTAGTAGGCTATCCATATTTCATCACTCATGAGTAGAAGGCGGATCGGTATACACTAAAATTTGCCTAAATATGCAAACTAAACTTTTAGGATATACACTTAAAATTGTGAAATATGCTTTAAAGGAAACATATAAGCTAACCAAATAAATAACGAAATCCACGAATAACGAAATAAATAACGGAATATCTATTTCAGCGTTTCAAATATGCTGCACAGAATACACTTTATTTCTGCACTTTTGATCGTAAGCGGTTGCAATAAATTACAATCTGTTTTTGAATACTTTCTAGGAGAAAACTTTTACGTTTGTCTGAAAGCATGTTTGTTTCAGTACAACTTGTAGTTGGACAGAATTTTAGTAATGCTATTTCATCAGAACAATACTCTTCAAAAATTTGAGTTAATACACCACTTAGTACTCAAGTTATATTCTGCAACAATTTTAGTCCTGGGTTTCTTGCTGTTGCTGATGCTGCCTTTTTTTTTAAAAAAAAAAAAAAGTTTTTCGAACTTGCCCAGGAGGAGTTTGTTTTACAACACTATTAAAGAGCTCCAGTCGAAAGCGGTAAACCTTGTTCTTCTAAACGAGTGATTGTCTTGGACAGTGACCGAAAATGAGCACTAATAGAAGCTTGATTGGACTCAATATTGTCAGCACTGCATGCATTCCTTGCTTCTTGTATGCATCTAGCTTCTTGTGGTTCGAAACAGTCTAGTGCTCTTTTGGCATCTTGTAAATGTTGGCTATAATACAGTGCTACTTTGATCCATGTTCCCCATCCTGGTAGTATTTGTTTTGGAGGTAATAGTATTCCAGACAACATTTCTCTAAAGGAAACTACTCTGGATGGAGCTTTTACAACAACTATTTTTTACAGAAGAAATAAGTTGGTTAGCATTTGGAAATTGGCCTCGTTATTTCTTCTGCAATTTTATGAATTCCATGAAGAATACCGGTACATATTACCGGAATAAACTTACGACAAAACGCTTTTAATACATCTCCAGCTCTGAGCAGGTAAGAAGCTAAATTTGTTAGTAATGTCAGAAATTTGTTCTCTTTCTCACCATCTGGCTACAGAATACACAGAACATCACGAACGACTCTGGCCATAGTTGACTTTTTCTAATTCTCTGCTCAAAATCAAGTGAGATGATCCTGGTTTCCAACATTTGCAATGTATCTACCACATGACTCAGTAGTTTTGTTTACTGCCATCCAGATTGGAGAAGTGCCTATATCATATCTAATGTCTTGTAGAGCCTCAGAATAAATTTGGTCACATAATTTTTCCTTAATTTTGACTTTTTTTTCAATATAAAAGTTCTGGATTTGCCTTTTTGCAAGATATATTTGCTGCTATAAATGCTTTGCACACATCTTGAAATATGATTCTTGATGTCCTTCTTCAGTTTTATTTCTACTAAATGCTATCTCTATTGTTTGGTGCATTGATGTAGCATTGTGTTGGTTCTTTATATGCATATCTGTCTTAATATGTTGCACAACTTGAAACTATTTCTCACAGCGTATTTCTCTGCTACATACTTCGCAGAACACACACACTCTTTCCATCCGTGGACCTGCCTGAATATTCTTTAGTCCATCGTCTAAGACTGAAATCCCTCGAGCTTTTCCTTTACCGCATTCTTATTTTGCGACACTACTAGACAACACAAGGCTTTCAAAACTTAGATAAGGCCTCTTCTTCGTAACTGCATCTAGATATTCTATCCTTGGTCTTCCTCTTCCTGGTCTTCCTTCTGTTTTTCCTCTATCAGCACGGTGATCCGATCGGAGTGCAGAATAAGATGGCCAAGCATGCTGTTTCTTCTTTTTCCTATTATCTTCATGATCGGTCGTCCTTCATTAGCTTCATTTAGCACGTCTTCATTCCTTTTCCTTTCGGACCATGATATGCGCAGAATTATGTGCCAACACCACACTTCAAATTCTTTCAGCTTGGATATTTCAACTTTTCTCAATGTATACGTCTCTGAACCGTAAAGCGCCACGCTCCATACCAGTGTCTTAATAAATAGTTTACGAACATCCAACGACACATTTCTTGATGGTAGTAGCTCTCTTTTCTTATTGAATGCTTGTTTAGCCTGTGTTATTTTGGAACTTACGTCTTTTTCACTTCTTCCGTCCAAAGATATTAGATTTCCTAAATGGGGATCGTATTAATGTCTTCGATTTTGTCTCCATCTAGCGACACGTTTGTCCCTTCCTGTCCTGCTCTTGTGCACTTTATCATTTTGGTTTTCTTCTTATTTATCTTTATTTTGTATGTTTTTTTCTACTTGGTCGTTCAAGTTTGAAAGTTCTTTGTGCAAGTCCTTTTCGTTCTCTGTTATAGTGCTATGTCATCAGCAAACCTTATTCTGCTGAATAGATAATTTACTTTTAGACCTTTCTCGTTTTTACCAAAGAATTCTTTCATAGCCTCTTCTATATAGACGTTGAACAGAAGAGGTGAAAGTCCACATGCATGCCTTACTCCTTTACTTATTCTTGCTTCCTTCTAATAACTTCCTATAACAGCTGTCTGGTTCCTATATTATATTAAGTTGGTATATTATCCTTCTGTCTCTGTAATCCACTTTCAGATTCTTCAACACTCTAAGCATGAAATTCCAATCTACTTTGTCAAAAGCTTTCTCTATATCTACATATGCTATCACAATTGGTTTGTTTATTCTGATGTGCTGTTCGTGATCAACCGAAGACTCAGTATTGCTTCCCTTGTTCCTCTTTTCCTCCTGAATCCAAACTGGTCCTCCGATAACCGTTCTTCGACCTCCCCCTCTATTCGTTGTGCAATAATTTTGCACAATATTTTTTATGCATGGGAAAGTAAACTTAACGTTCTGTGTTCTTCGCATTTCTGTGTGCCTTTTCGCTTCGGGATGGATACCAATATGCTTTTCTCGAAGTTTCTTGTTATTTTTCTCGAGATGTGCATTTCATTAATAATATTAAATAGTTTCTTCTTTGTAGCTATTCCGAGATTTTTAATCATTTCCGTTGGTATTTGATCTGTTCCTGATGCTTTATCATGTTGCATTTTCACCAAAGCATTGTCAAATTCGCACTGTAAAATTGATGGTCCTAATTTGTTTTCATCGACGTCTTCTTCCTTCTCTACCTCTTCATCGTTTACTCTGTCTCCTTTGTAGAGTTCTTCAATGTATTCCTTCCATCTTCTTGTAATTTGCTTCTTTTCTATTAGATTTGTCCCATTCTTATCTATAATAATGTCTGAGCGTTTCTTTTTCTCACCGAGCTGTTTTCTAACCTTTCTATATGACGTTTCTGTATTTCCTTTGACTATATTTTCCTCAATTTCTTTGCACAAGCTGTTTAACCAATTTTCTCTTACCTTCTTTACTTCTCTTTTGATGTGATTTATGCACCTTCTCTATTCCTCTTCTTTGTTTGTTATCTTGAACTGTCTTCTTTGCTCCAATATTTCTGCTGTTATTAGGGTTTATGTTGGGTTCTCGTTTCTCTTCCTATGTGCTCATCGGCAGCTTTTGTAATCCCTGCTTTCATGACTTCCCCTTTCGAGTCAATGTCATCACCTGCTAAAGCTATCTTAGACGTCTCTTTATCTATTGCATTTGCAAATTCCCTTTTCGTATTTTCATCTCTTCTTAGCTTGATTGTGTTTCATCTTTTG
The DNA here is from genome assembly GCF_964235325.1 of Thermobia domestica. NCBI lineage: Eukaryota > Metazoa > Arthropoda > Insecta > Zygentoma > Lepismatidae > Thermobia > Thermobia domestica. The sequence goes on from NC_137456.1 coordinate 76,162,162, forward strand.
TTGGTGCTACTACTCTTTTCTTCTTTAGTCGAAGTTCGCTCTTCATCAAACTAAATTATGGTCTGAGTCAACGTCTGCACCTGGGTAACTCTTACTGTTCTTTACTTGATTTCTGAATGCTTGTCGGACCAGTATGTAGTCTATTTGGTATATTTCTTTGTCTACTGGTCTTGTTCATGTGTATCTTCTTCTTAGTGGTTGTTCGAAGGGAGTATTTGTTAGTCAAATTGTAGCATTTGCAGAACTCAACTAGAACCCATCTATTCCACCTGTGCGCTCGGAAAATACGCGAATTATACTTTGGCCCCATCCCCGCCAGCCTCTGGTAGATGAAATGAATGACCTTAGCTGTGTTGCCAATTTGTCATTCAGCCGTTTGGTCTTGACGAGGGAAGGTCGTAGGCTACTTAGTGTGGCTAACAAGACAGACTGTGACTGTACACCCACTGTACACTTTTACTGTGACTGTACACCCACTGCAAGGAACACTTGAACATTTAAATTTCCAGAATGTAAAAGATTTAGCCCGGGCCTGTAGCCTGTTCAAAAATGTACGGGGGGAGGGGGGGCGATAGAAGTTAGAGGAAGCGATCCAACCATATTATGGTTCATTTGCAAGCCTACCGTGAAAATACTATGGAGCTAGTAAAAATTTAGGGGATCGGTCTCCCGTGCCCCCCAGGATATAAGCCTGATTAAACCATTGCTTCTAATACTGTATCTTGTCCATAAACAGCAAAAATTTTCTTTATCGAGATAAAATTGTAAAATATATTGCAGTTTTGCGGTAAATTCGCTTATATTCACAACACAATAAGAATTCCAACATGTTTTGCACATCTACCAGCTAGCTAGCAGTGGATGACCTTAAGCCTGACCTGCTGCGACTCAAATATCCTGTGATTTGGTACACTAACGACATCTTGTGTACAAAAGGCTTACTATTTTTTTAGAGAACCTGATATTTTAACGTCAATTTTTAACACAGAAGCTAATGTGAGTAATGTGATCTGTTAAGTTGTTAGTAGATAATTAATCGCACAAAGCATTTGATAATTATGTGATGCATTTGTCTCTTTATGTTAACACGTAATATTAAATGGGCGTATTCCCTGCAGCTTAACAGCCAATAGAACTGATGAAGACATCAATTAGCGTCAGACAGGCAAGCGATAGCGTAGGTACCGCCATTTATTAGCGTGATTTTATTATTAGGAAAAGCGTGACGGACAGACTGAGACTTTTAACTTTATTATTACAATCGTATTGATGTATTTGTTGATTAGTTGAATTTTTAGCAACTTTTACAGTGCACTGTTCGTAGGTTTCCTCAGGAAAATGTCCTTCAACTAACCCAAAATTTTTGCTTTTCTTATCAAATTTTCCTTAGTTTGTTGAGAGTCCATTTCCTATAACAGAAGTTACGTGATAAGATTAAATTAGCTACATTAAAGGAAATGTCAACCAAAGGCGGATGTATTCCCGGGCCGGGGTACATAGCCTCCCCCCTTCCCCCAGATTTTGAGCAACAAAAATAATTTCAGCTATTATTTATATATTTATGGAAGTTTATAGTAAACTCATAATATAATTATCTCAGTTTGGGTTCTGGCTGCCTCCCCAGTTTTCATCTTCTAGATCCACCTTTGATATCAAGCACATTTGTTTTATTCATTTGCTTTTTGCTTCTAGTGTTTTTACTTTTTCCTTCACTTTTCTTTAACAAAAAAAAATACACATAAACACACCCACTCAGCAATGAGTGCAGATTATGCTACTATAAATGTGCACACATAAAGTATTGTTACTGTATTGGTTTATTTCTGAAGAACAAAAAAAAAAAGCAATTATATTGGTCAATTCCACTCAATTTTCACTGGTCAATTTCACTGGCAATTATATTGGTCAGCATGGGAATTTCACTGGATTTTCACGTATTATCAGAAAATTCACTTTTTCCCTTTTTGCTGAATTTACCTACGAAATTTCCCTAAATTAGGGAAATTTCTCTCAAATTACGAACATTGTTACGATGTTGTATATATGGACCATGCTATACAATAGGGGTAGCCAGCTTTTTTAGGTTTGAGATCTTATTTTCACTTTATTAATTACTGGCAGTCAACTTATCCAGCTTCGGATTTGTGACTGGACAAACTGACTAGGACCGCTGAACTTAAAGGGGCTGCAAAAGAAGAGATCAACATTTGGAAAAACATTTTTTTCTAAATTATTATTGTAAAGTTTTTATGTGTTATCCTAAATTTTGTCACTACGTCTTCAAAGTTCACACTCAGCACTGATCAGAAAGTGTTGCGTGACGTCATATACTAAACTGCTGACCCAACGTTCATTATTGCTGACGAGTGAGTGAACACGCTCAGTCACTTGAGTGATAGTAGGCGAGGAACCACCGGGCATAAATTGCCTAAGGCTGCAAAATGCCTAAATCCGCAACTATACATATCTGTTCATTAGCCTCCTCGAGATCATAAAACAACGATGATCGATCATACAAACAGTATGTCGCAAATCACGTCTGGCTACCTTCACGGCTTACTAGGCGATTAGTAGACCGCGGTCGACACGTTGGCCACCTTTGCTATGTTGGTTATGTTTCCCTAATTTCTTTCTCCTAGCACCTCATTCTCACTCTGCAAACTCTGCACCTCATTCTTACTTGATTATAATGCGAACTTTTTGAATGAAATTATGTAGCAATTCATTGTTGTTAAAATAGACAGTACCTCTATTTTAATCAGTGGCGCCGATTTCTCTATAACAATCCGGGGGCTCATTCGGGTTTGACAGATGTTATCTAACAAGGAAACAATATGAATTTTAACACAAATACGTAGGTCCAAGTAAAGTTGAGGCGACTCCGAGCCCAATATCCTCCATAGGATGGGCACTCATGATTAGAATAAAATGTAAACTGTAACTCTGGACCAAATACACGTGTATGTTCACTGACGAAAGTAGTGACATCATGCGGAGAAATTCTTGACTAATTATGATCACTACCCATAGTAATGATTTTATGCGGCGGAACTCTAAACTATTTGTGTTTACTATCTAGGTACAATAGTGACACCCTATGACACAGCTGCTTCGACCGGAGTCGACGCTGTACTTTCTAGTAACCGACCAGTGATGACGCCAGAAGGAACAAACACTTCCTGGTGGCTATGTATACCCCTTCCCGATTCCTTCTCCCCCCCCCACACACACATATATATAACTATTCATTCAAAAATATATCTACTTCTGTAAATGTTTTTCTCTGTACCTTAATTTGTCCTTCCCACCACACAGACAGTAGCGACACCATGCAGGGGAATTTCGTTCTATTTATATTACTACTGATAGCAACGCCACAATTCAGTGCAGATATACAGGTTTTGGTTCCACCGACATCGACGGCGACATTGTCAATGTTTATAGCTAATTTATATTGCAAAAATTCCAACATTCACTTTCTCTCTCTCTCTCTCTCTCTTCCTCTCTTATAAATATATGATGTAGCTGTTTGTGATATACCGTTGACAGATTCTAGAGAGATTCCCGTTGTCATTTACGAGTGACATTTGACTCATTTCCATAACGTCACTCATGCGTAAACTGCCGACAAGACGATATCAGATTTTGCTTTTGCTGACGATCTCATATACTGACAACCTTTTCTCAAAGTGAGATAAAAGAGAGAGAGAGAGAGAGAAAGACGCAACGACCCACGAAATATTAGATGTCAACTGACAACTTTTCCACACACTTGGTTAATGTTACTTGACGCGTCACAAGAAGAACATGAATTGTGATTCCAGATTACTCGAAGAAATTTCTTGTGTGTCTCTAAGATCGTACTTAACTATCGTACATTCCCCCCCCCCTTTCGTTTGAAACTTTCATAATTTTATACAACATTTGTCTTTCAATGCAGTATTTACGTCAAACTTATTTTATCAATTGAATAGAATAAAGAGATTACAGATTAATATTGCTTAATATTCTGAATTATTCTTTTTTTTCTAGTCTTGTAATTTTTGCCTCGTGTTTGTGTCCATATATTGTTTGAAATTTTAGTCTTTCACTTCATTCTTCTACATAAATATGAATTACAAAGACTGTTTCTTATATCGAAGAGGTTTTCAACGTTTCGATACTTGCGGTAAACTATACAGAGAAGACGAGACCTAATAAAATAAAAAAAAGTACTTTTACATTCCTATTGATACTAAATATTCCGGGGAGATTCTCCTCGTCATTTACGAGTGACATTTGACTCATTTCCATAACGTCACTCACGCGTAAACTGCCAATACTTAATAAAGAGTTGAGAAAAAACACTGATGAAATGCTTCGTATGTAGTATCGTACTGTATAGGTCAGGAACATGAACATTACGCAAAAATGATTAGAAACGACTGGAAGCTTTCGAGAATGTGGTTATGGAGAAGAATAGAGAGAACTAGCTGAGTCGAGCGAGAAACGAATGAGAGGCTGTTAGGAATGTTGGAGGAGAAAAGAACAATTTTAGATATTGTGGAAAAGAGAAAGAGAAAATGGTTGGGTCATTTGGTAATGAGGAACTGTTGTGAGAGACATGCTAGAAGGTATAGTGGCAGGAAAAATAAGGAAAGGGCGAAGGAGGCTGCAATTGACGGACGACATCAAACCAGAAAAAAATAGTACTTGAAAACGGAGAGGTTAGCGGAAAACCATGGAGCATAGAAGCTTCTCAGTTGCAGCAAGTGACCTGCCAATAATGGCAGAATTCGTGTGACGTGATGATGATGATGATTGACACTAATCAATAACGATTTTGCGGACCGGCAACAAGTGCGCGAACCACCATTTGAAAACCAGTTCTATATCCTACAAAATCTACAAAACTCATGCGATCTGGCTCAAGCTTTGCATAGAAGTAGACTTTGACTTGCTTGGTGAAATAATGTCATGTTTAGACTTCTAATTCTCGAGTTATAGGCCATTAAATCTGAGGTTTGAACTTACTCAAACTTTCGAAAAAAAATAAGTAATCGCTATTTAGGACAACAAGTAATAAAAAAGCAATGGAAGAAATCCCAATGCTGTTCATTCTTGCTTTGAAACTACATATTACTCATCATCATCATAAGTATTCTGCCATTACTGGCAGGTCACTTGCCGCAGCTGAAAAGCTTCCATGCTTCACAGTTTTCCGCTAATTTCTTCACGTACATTTTTTTCCGATTTGATATCCTCCATTAATTTCGCCTCGTCTCTTTCTTGCCTACTACCATGCCCTCTAGCACGTCCCTCATGATACAATTCCTTCTTAGCCAATGTCCCAACCAGTTTCTCTTCCTTTTCTTAATAATATTTAAAGTTGTTGTTTTTTCCTCCCACCATTTCCAAGACCCTCTCTCATTCTGAGTGACTCCGCACCACTTAGTAACTAATAACTAGTGTAAGAATTCACCTGACTTGTATAAGAAGGACCCTAACACGATAATTTGAACATTCGTTACGGAATAAAATATGCTGTTGTTTACGAATACTTAAAGAATTGTGTATGGATTTGTTTAAAGGCCTGTGAACGGAAACAGAACTTCAAAAATATTTGCTATAAAAAAAACTTTTCAATGCAAAAGTAGATTCAGAAAATGAACCAAAGAAGCTACAGTTTCTGAGTCACCATCGCTGTAATTTGTTATGGAAAAAATGCCCGCCTACATGATGCATGATTAATAATAAGAACGGTTTTTGTTGAAAGTTATCCTAAAAGCAGAAAACTAAAAAAAGAAGAAAATAGCAAAAGCAAGTCAACTCTTCAAAATTGATGGCAGACGCTATCGCAATCGACAAGGAACGACGTACAAATCTTACTTCAATGAATCTCGGATATTGAAACCGGAAGAAAGAGATGAAAAACTACCGAAAGAGAGGATGTTCGATGAATTTGTTTCCATCCATCCCTCTCTCTTCGTTGTAACCCACTCTCCAGCAGGCTTCTTCTTCTTCTTCTTCTTTTGTTCTTTCTTTCGTAATCCTGGCATTTCTTTTCTCAAGTTAACTTCTTCTGAAGTCTTGATTGATTGCTGCGTATTCTGCGCTCCTATTTCTTCCCACCATTTAGGTTTTTCCTTTCGCTCTTAGATCAGTTAAGAAGAGCAGATTTTTCTGTGTTCACTCTTGCCAATGCATACACGGTCGGAAGGACTGCCCTGTCAACCCACCGGCCATTGTACCCGCTTCCAACTGCAATGATTAGAATCCAGGCTTTCAGTTAAATGTTTCTGAAGTTAAATAATGTACTAAGTCCATTATAAAGCAAAACGAGGACATTCTTTTACAGTAAATACGAAGACAATTGTATTCAACTACACAAAAAGCCTGATCACATAGTCAGGAAAAAGGCAAACCAAAAAAGTTGAGTGCCAAATGAATCTAACTACAAGACAGGAGTTTAGACTGTTTCGTACCGGAAAAATGATGTCTTGTCTCGGAACTTCATCTCTTTCTGTAGGAAAAGCTCTGTCTCGTCTCATATTTCGTCACGATAATTCTCTCGACTTGTTAAGTTGATTTTGAGTTTTAACGTCCCTTTCAGCAGTGAGGCAATATGAGACGGGACCTACTGATTAACGCAGAATCTGAAACACATGAATTCCAGCTGGAACTCAAACCCGGGTCTCACATTTTCTGTAGAGTGGGTTACATGTTTATGCAGTACCTTATTAATTTCCTGGAACTACGCTGTAAGACATTTCACGTTTATGCAACCAAACACGTTTTGCTCTAGAGTGGGTTGCATGTTTAATGTTATTATGATATGCAGTTTTATTTCATTGCCTTTTTGGAAGTACGCTGTAAGAAATTTCACGTTTATGCAACCAAACACATTTTGCCGTAGAGTGGGTTGCATATTTATTGTTATGGTAGTATGCAAGTTTATTACCATTTCGGAACTGTGCTGTAAGAAATTTCATTAGTATGCAACCAAACATGTATTGATGTAGTATATTATTTGATAATATGGTACGAATACATGTTGTATATTTTATATATTTTCAAACTTAGGTTACAATAGTTTGTTTCTATGCAACCAAATGCATTTACGTAATGTGAGTTACATACTTTATATTGTTACAGTACAGCACATTTTACGTTTATGACCGAAGATCACACAATTCAACTGAGAGCTTTGTACTGTAGCGCTAAGAGGAGACATTTGTGATATATTTTTTTTTATTACTTATGTGCCTCTGCATTACTTTGAGAAAAGTGCTGTAAATAATTCAGTGCCATTTGGCAAACGTTTACATAAATCTTTGAAAGAAACATTAGCACAAAAGGCATAGATATGCTTATAGAAACAATTTGGTAGACAATATGTGGTACTCATTTTCCAATATGTTGGACGGAAAAATTACATTGCTTACACCTGCAATCCAGTCTTAATTTTGTTAATCGTTATTAATTAGGATGGAAGGAAAGTACTGACTATACTGTCGCCTATAAACCTGCTAGGACTTTGATATTCGCAGTGTAAAAGCAGAGTTATTCACCTTACTCACAAGCAAGGTTTTCCAAGTGTCAAGCTCTGATTTGCTTGAAATTCCTGGAGTGAATAAAGAAATCAAAAGTAGGACATACGTGTTTTTATTTATATCGGCCAACGTAGGGGATGAAGAATTAAACACCCCCTAGGCCATAACTATCAACACGAAATGGGGATTTGCTTGAAACTCTTGCAGCGAATAAAGAAATCAAAAGTAGGACATACGTATTCTTTTATATCGGCTAACGTGGGGGATGAAGGTGGTAAACACCTCACTAAAGTGCGCACAAAGGGCAATATGACACCTTTTAGCAAGACCATAACTAGTTACGCCGTTAGAGACACACGTTGAATAATGTTGAAAACAGCTTTTAAGTTTTGCCACTTTTACGTGAAAGAATATGGTACCAAAATGTTCACCATCCTCTTAGGTGTTGATAAATACCATGATCTATGACATAGTTTCCCGAGATACGGTTCCTTAAATCTCCCGACATCGGTACTAGGGAACGGTAAGTCATAGAGAGATTATGTTGGTGTTGGTCAATATTCGAAGAAGATTATAAACATTTTGGTATGGATATTAACTGATAGCCACTGGCCAAACTGGCCAATGGCCAAACCAGTGCCCAGTAGGACAGTGGCCACCGATTACTATTTGGTACCAAAATGTTTACCATTCTCTTAGATATTGATCAACACCAATATCATCTCTCTATGACTTATGGTTCCAGAGATACGACTCCTTAAATCTCCGGAAATCGGCCATTTTTTGGCCAATATCTCAAGAACGGTAAGAGTGACGAGAAAAAATTCTTCACTTTCTCAGATAATTTTTGATGCTTTATCGAATGGAGAGCTCAAGATTAAAAAAATCGCAAATAACAGACAGACATAGAGAATTCAAGAATAAGTTCATTGAAAATATAAAAAGTTATTCTGGTTAGGAAATATGGAATAATAATTCTAGTTAGAAAATACAGAGTAATTCTAGTTAGGTAATATAGAATACTATGTATGTAATGAACCATCTGAAATGGAATTACAATGTGTCTTCGTTGTTATTGTGTTATTGTTAATACACGTTACATTTCTGTTATGCGTTGCCTGTTATACGTCACTGATTTATGTTCATGTATTTGTTTTTAGTTCAATGAATGCGTTTAATGCATATTACGAATTTAAATAATCTTTGGATGTTTCCAAGTTGGCAATAATACTCCTGTGCACTTTCCTAGTCTAATATACGAGGGTCATTTAACTTGAACTGGCAACACTGCTACGATTGGAGTGTCGTGTGGACAGGAGACAAATGACGAACATAGTATGGAACAATCCTCCATGAATATGTACGAGTCAGCTCAACGCTGCTGTGGTCCCATATTACGGGGTGTGTTGAAAGTAAACATTGTTAAAGTGATTGTTGTGTGAAATACCGCCCTAACGCAATGTTCACGCGTGCAGAACAGCGTGTGTTTATGAAATTCCAGGTGGCACGAGGGCGAAATGCTAGGACGATTCACAGAGGATTAGTAGGGGCCTGTGCTGAAATTGCTCTACCGTATCGGACAGTGGCGAGATGGGTTGCAGCATTTCAGGTGGGACGACACTCAACAGACAAACTGCACGGTGGAGGTTATCACAAGCGTAGCGTGATATTCCGAAATGGGGATGCCAAAGTTAATCACTTGTGCGATACGATATTACTTCAATCAGCAATACATAACTATTCCGAGGGAAAATACAGGGCTATAAATTGTATCAATAATTACACATAATAATTGGTTTGGGAGGCCCAAAAATTCAGGGGACCAGGCCCCTAATTGCAGGCCTGGCAGAGCATACAGATGCAAATGCATGGTTTACATTACAAGCCAATAATCAATTGTTTCGGCACCTTCTTTGCCACTAGCGTTGTGACGTGAAAACTCGGCCCTACTGTTGTATGAACATTATTTTCAGTTTAGTTCCCTTTATTTCTCTCTCGTGGGCAGCTTTTTTGTCTGTATACCATACTTCAATTTCGTTCTTTAAAAAAAAAAGAAAAAAACAGTCACCCCTAGAAATTTGTCATCTTGAGTCCAGATCTCAGACGCCTGTTCGTAAATAAGAACCTGAGTGTATATATAATTTGTAGATGCTAATAGAAAGCACTTAAAACAACTCTGAGGGCCTATTTGGTTGTCAGATATCCAGATGCTGAAGGGCCTAACCCGGTGACCGTCATTCTACACAAAGCTTTATATTTATGCGTCATTCTACACAATCCCCCTCAAAGAGTTTCTGGCTACGCCACTGGGGTATACTATATATTTATGATGATTAATAGTTTGCCTTTAATTACGATTACAATTACGATACATTTAATTACGATTAAAGCATAACTATTTTTATACTATCCTTTACAGAAGCAACATGCTTCAAACAGGCGTTAAACCATTTTTTCCCTTGACGTTAGCGCTACTCGTTCTGTATAGAGAGTACAACTTAGTTGAAAATAGAGTTGGTAATATTTGAGCATACGCCAGCTTATATCTAAAGCAACTGTAGGGTTGCAAGGGATGAGGAGGTGGAAGAAAATCAGCAGTTGGGCATGCGCATTCGCAGAAAGCAAACGTAAACTCCAATGCCTGCAGTAGGCATGGAAGCCCAAGAAACTTAGCATACGACAAGAGGAAAGACAGAAAATGTGCATCTGAGTGACGCGCGTGTGTAGATTCCACTTGTTAAAGCAAAGCGAGAAACCATATACAGAAAGAAGATTGCAATGGAAATAATTGTGATAATTACAAGCAAACAATTTATATCTAATGAAATATGTACTTTTTCTTATTAATAGGGGCTGCCGGGCATACCGGCGTTCCCTTATGCTACGCCGCTGGAGAGCATATGCGAACGTCTACGGATGAAATTCATCTTGCAAGACTACGGACACTGCTTGACGGTGATCGGCGCTGGACTTGTAGCAAATTGGCGCAGTAGCTGAACATTTCTTCTGGATCAGTGTTCCACATGCTAACACAAGATCTTGGCATGGGGAAAATTGCAGCGAGATGGGTACTCCATGCTCTGACCGAGGTTCAAAAGTGGCATAGGTGGGAATGTGCGCGCCTACATCTTCAACGTTACAATGAGGAAGATGATGACTTCTTGCACCGCATTATTGCAAGTGATGAAACGTGGGGAAGATCCTACGAGCCTGAATTGAAACGCCAGTCGAGTGAATGGCACCACCCAGAATCTCCATGACCGAAAAAGCTTGGGCAAGAGCCAGCAAATGCCAATGCTGCATACTATGCTTCATACCCCAGTCACCATTTGCGGCCAGCATTGCGGCGCAAACGTCCACACCTCCTGGAGTCTGGATCAATTCTCCTACACGACAATGCCAGATGCCATACAGCCAATCCAGTACAGACTCTGTTACGACCATGGGGTTGGGAGATACTGGAGCATCCGCCATACTCCCCGGCGATTTTGATCTTTTCCCAAAAATGAAAGAACCTCTCAGGAGTAAACGTTTTAGAGACATTCCCAGCTTTGTTCCTGCTTTAGGGCGCACTGCCAACACTCTCTCACAACGTGGGTCTTTGACAGGTATTCAACGGTTACCAGACATCTAGCGAAGAGTTCAACAGGCTGACGGAGACTACATCGAGGAACTGTAAGCTTCTTGAGGTGAGTGATTCACTACATTCCGTTTCACAACTATTTTGCCACTTCAAGTTAAATGACCCTCGTAAATAAAATGAAGAGTTTGTTTGTGTGTCTGTGTGCGGCCTGGGGACCAGACTAGTGGACCGAGAGTTACTAAATTTTGGCCACGGGTACCTTGTTACAGACCCCAGACCAAGACGAAGCGTTTCTATCAAAATTCGAACCAGGGGGCACTCAGGGGATGTTTACCGGGACATGTAAAAGTAGTAGAAAATCACTGATATTAGTGTCAAATTCATAGATTTCGCTGTCTCTGATATCCATGGTGAAACTCCGATCGCATTAATTCCAAATTCACCCCATTCAGCCGGCGGTCACCGGGGAGATACGGAGACATGTAAAAATAATCCAAAATGACCGATATTAATGTCAAATCCAGTTTTCGTGGTCGCTGAGATCAATGGTGACACTTCCATTAGCGATGACTTTCAAATTCAGCTACCATTGTATGCGGGCCGGGGGTCACCTGCGGGGGGAGGGGGTTACCGAGTCATGTAAAAATAATCCAAAGTGACCGATATTAGTGTCAAATCCATAGTTTTCGCGGTCGCTAAAATGAATGGTGATACTCCCGCGGGCGTTGGCTTCCAAATGTAGCCCCCATTGGCTGATGGCCAGAGGATTTTTTTTTTAAATTCGAACCAGGGGGTCTCAGGGAGTGTTTACCGGGATATGTAAAAGTACAGTGAAACCTCTACTAACGGACACCTCTATAAAGCGGACACCTCCCATAACGGACATATTTTGTAATCCCCAAACACCATAATAGGAAAAAACATATTGGCAAACCTCTCTAAAGCGGACACTCTCTAGTACGGACACGGACAGTCTTTCTTGTCTTTTATAGGTATTATTTACCTCCGTATTACGGACACTTTCTCTAAAAACAAGTTGAAAAGTACAGTAAAAAAATATACTTTTAGTAATTCATACTATGTCACCAAGGAAGAACATGAGGATGTGACAACATTTTGCCTCCTAAACTGTCTGCCCAGCAACTCTGAAGAAGGGTCTCTGTTTCGCAACACCCTTATATCCTTTGCTTGCATTCCACTCCCACCCAACCTGCTTCAGAAACAAAAGTGATTGACAATTGCCCACTGTTTGGGATGACACATCATTCTACTGTCCCTCTGGAATCTCTAACCAAACAGAAGACAAGTTTGGTATTTTTGACCACGGGTACTCATATTGTCTTTAAAAAAAGTCATTACTGGACTGCAATTAACTCACAAAATAAAGCAACATACCGAAAACGTAATAAGTAGCAATAAATGTAAAGTGCAGAGAACTATAACATCTTATTCCCATGTTGTGCTCGAACATAGGGAACTGGATGACGTAAGATAATGCAGATACAGTAACATTTTGATAATATTCATAAATACATGATTCATGCAAAAATATCTTTTCTAATTGCATATTACCTTGTTTATTAATTTACTTAAGAAAATATTGAAACCTCTGTAAGGCGGACACCTCTCCATAGCGGACAATTTTTGATTCCCCCACGGCTGTCCGCTATAGAGAGGTTTCACTGTAGTAGAAAATGACAGATTTTTTTTTCCTTTCGTTGTTCAGATTGTTTACATAGATATTTTATCTGGCCCATGCGAAGAATGGATATTTCAGCTAGTCTGGAATAAATGAAAAACACCTTTTAAATCATAATATAAACTCATACATACAACTTGAAATACACAGTTATTGTCGTAAAGCGAATTCGAAACGTTTGTGTATTGTATATTATATCACATTTCGTAATATTTATTGGTTCGCGGGCGAAACGTTTGACATTCAAAAGCTTGGTATGCGTTAACATTGTGGTTATTTTCCCATCTCTAGAAGACTTGAATATCGGGCTGGTGTCGCCTTGTTTTAACACTGAAATTATTCAGCGAGTTCGTAGGGTGCCATCTTACGGTAGAATTACTTATGTAACACTTGTAAACTCATATCCAACATCGACTGAAGTACTACTACCATCGAAGAGGGACCGCAGACATCGTTCAGGGCTCGAACTACATCATGTGGGAAGTGAAAACATTAAGCAAGTTACCTTGAACGGGTTATTTCTGTATCCGGGGGGCCAAAACTAGGCAAAAAAAACAAAACAGAATGTTTATAGAAGAAACGATTTGCCATTATGGAAGGGTCATTAACATGTGAGTAATAATATGTAATGAATAGAATAGAAATGCAGTGTGTGAAATAGAGGAACACGAAATATTGCCAGAGGAGGTCAAAACTAGGTTTAAAAAAACAGAAGCCTTACACGATCTATACGAACCGTGAAGTCAAATACGAAATTAGACTTTTCGTGAAATACCTAACCGAACCTAACTTAACTGAATCTAACATAAACTAACCAAAATTAGGCAATATTTAGCAAAAAAGCATCAATTTTTAGAAAAAGAAGTCTGCTTCACCCCCAAAAGCGGAATTTATTCCCTTGAACAAGTTGAAGAAAAGTGTTCTAGTTAGAAATTACCATCACTGGTATGTCATTAACACGTTCGCTGCGTTATGAGTCACCGGTGGCTCGTGCGATATTTCATTTCTGTGCAGTGCCATTGTATGCATAATGTATGTATTGTGTTATCTCTCTACGTTTCTGATATTTTCGTTTGTACAGATTTTTAACATTACTAGCATCCATGTGCTAACCTTCAACGAGACACACGGTGACTCGTATAGCACTGAGATCCAAACTCCGTTTTACACTACCGCAGCGAACGTATTAAACAGCAATACATTTAACAATGATTAAATTTTAATCGAACTGAAAATTTCTATAATGCAATATGAAAAATAGTATTGCCCGAAATACATTACAAACATTGTTACTACTCATTGTTTAAAGAAGACTCTTCTAAACGTGTGAGTTTAACCAGTGAAGAAACAATCTGGAAAACTTAATAGTGAGTAAGATTAGATTAAGCAAAATTTATTCCTATTGCATAAGATACAAAGAGCGTTATTTAGAAGCATGGATTGTGAAATACGGAATTCCTTGTTTACGTGGAGAAAAGTAGCTGAATCCTCTTTGTCCTTCAGAATGTCAGATTCCTTTGGAGAACAAAGATGGAATGTAGGACGGCTGGAGTCTTTATGGATAACTGGTCATCGCTGGGTGACGCATATTTTGTCGTAGTTTTCTCCGTAAGAAAGACGGAATTTCAAGAGAACACAGAGACAAACTTTATGGTTGTTTGAAGCTTTTCGTTACAAGAATTATATATATATATATATATATATATATATATATATATATATATATATATATATATATATATATATATATATATATATATATATATATATATATAACGTTAAGGACTTTCTTTCTTTAAATCCTCGAAACTTTTTTTTAACGAAGGATAACTCGTTACGTGAACTTTTGCTATAAAGGGAATGGCATATTCTACATTCCAAATCTTACCGGACTAATGTGTTTTAAAGTTTAACATCCGTAATTTCCATATCAGGAAAACCAGAAGAATGTGCTTAGGAAAATGTCCATGTGTTCATGTCGCATGGAAATGAATTGAAATGTCTTTCAGAGATAGAAATATCTCAGTGATGATCTGTGTGAGCTTCGTTTTTAACCCATTGATTTAAAGTTATGATAGTTCACGCAGGCACGTAGCCAGGATTTCGTGAAGGAGGGGGGGGGTCCATGACATGAAATACTGTGGTCATCACACCAGGGGCTCGACCAATCTAAACTATTTTACTGGAACATATACTGGTTCGTTTAGCCAGGATTTCGTAACGGGCGGGGGGGGGGGGTAAGACGTGACATGAAACACTGAAGGCCCAATGAATCTAAACTACTTTACTATCAACATATATTGCTTTGTTAGGACAATAAAATGAGGATATGTTACTAAGTATTTTAATAACAAAGTACGAAGAAATCTCGAGTAAAATAATAAAAAAACGCATTGAAAATGATTTTACAATATTTACGTTCTTCCTCTGTTCATTCAAATATAACAATTTTCCTTTCATTACGATCTCAACTATTATAAAAAGTACATATTCACTATTATAAAAAGTATACTCATGTCCAAACTGATTGTCGCATATCTATGACTGTCTTCTTGTAAGAATATAATTTGATAATGATTTTGCAGGATACTTTTAATACTGATACCATGTGTATAATCGGGAAATGTATAGATCCTATTTGTTGTAAATTTCATAGAAAAAGAATTATAAATACGAAAATTAGAGTGAGTAAAATGAAATGTTGCTAAATGAACAAGAAAGTTTTATTTTTGTTTTATTGTTCTTATTTACTGCTCTTTTGACAAAATTTGTCACTTACAGGTCTTTGCCGATTATACACATACTAACATTATAAGAAATACCGGGCGAATTCGTTATCAAATTATACTCCTACAACAACATATTTATAGACATGCGACAATAATTTTGGACATGAGTGTACAAACTCAATAATGTCTTGTAAAATATTTTACAATATCTGCGTTCCTTTCTCTGTTGAATCAAATGTTAACAGAACTTTCTTTTCACATAAATTTTTGTTTTTATTATTCCTTCAACTACTGTCTGTTCCAAATGACAGGTTAAAGGAGTAGTAGAAAATTGTTTTTGAAATAACATGTTTGACACTGCAAGAATGCGATGTCGAAACATTATTATCAAAAATGTCCACGCTGTTACGCAACCGGCATTATGCTTTCAGAAGCTTGAAATCTCCCTGACTAGTAGCAGAAATTCTAAGAATTGCGTAACTTCCGGAAATTTCAAATTCCATGACTCTTCCCGGATATCCCACCTACCTCGCCACCATGTATTGCAAGTAATACAAATTTCCTCATAAGAAAGAGTAACCAAAAGCTTTCTGTAGTTTTTTTTTTAATTTTAACGCCGATTCTTCTTTTTTTATTTCATTTTGTTTTATCCTTTCTTAATTTTTTTCATTTCTGGTCTCTAAGGGGGATCTGGACCCCACCTTGGCTACGTGCCTGCCTGGTTCACGTCTAATTAAAAATGCATTAAATACCTGGTGATCATCATCATCATAGGTATTCTGACATTATTGGCAGATCATTTGCCGCAACTGAGAAGCTTCCATGCTCCACGGTTTTTCGCTAACCTTTTCGTCTTCACGTACGATTTTTCTGTTTTGATATCGTCCATTAATTGTAATCTTCTTCATCCCTTTACTCTCTTCCCTGCCACCATAACCTCTAGCCAGATATGGCGTGGGTGAATGAAAATTTGACCCATGACCCACTGACCCACCACCTACCGTGACCCACTCTAACCCAACACCCACCAAAACCCTACTCATTAACTCTGACTCCAAGCCCTCCTCTCTACTAACTAAAAAGCTTAGAATTATGATGAAACAAGGCTGTGAAATTGTCACTAATCATAGTTTGAATTTCTACTGTCAATCATTCAAACACCGCTCAGTTACAATACCGGTGGATCTGATATAGAATGGTAAAGTATTTGTCATGGGTCATATTACGATTAATTTCAATGTAATCATCATATATAATTATTTCCTTCTTAAATTACAGATACTTTTCAGTGGAAAATAGGATGAAACTTGAAAGTCTCAAATAATGGTAAAGTAGGCCAACGTAGTGACAAAAGTGTAAAATTCGACTGTGTCTCGAAATCCAAGGAGTAAGTCTATTGCTATTATTACAATTACAAATATCAATATCCAAAAGTGCCTGAAGTTTCTTTTCCACTTAGATATACTTATATCAGATAAATAAATAGAAACAAATTAAAAGGGAAGAAAAATGGAGATCTTGAATGTAAAACGTAGACAGAAAATGCTGTCTACAATGCACTGAGCAGAGTGGATCGGTGAGTCGCAGTGAGTCACGTCCTGCTGACCTACTGACTCACCCACAAATCGTGTCTCACGACCCATTACATCTCAACCACTGGCTCGTCCCTCGTGATACAATTCCGTCTTAGTCAATGTTCCAAACAGTTTCTTTTCCTCTTCTTAATATTATATAAAATTGTTCTTTTCTATACCACCATTTCTAAGACCTTCATATTTGTTTTCCGCTCAACCCAGTTCAATCTCTCCATTCTTCCTCACACCCACATTTCAAAAGCTTAGAGTATTTAACCAATATTGTTAAGAATGATGCAGCTTGTTGTTCAGTACCTTGTGCACAATAACATTCTCGCAATCATTGATATAAATGATTGTATTATTGCTAATGACCTTTCGTCAAAAACTTTATTTTGCACAATCTCTCCCAGCAGAGTAGGTCAGGTCGCGCACATGGGTAGGTGAAATTGTGCACAATGGTGATATTACAGAATCAACCTGGTATAATGAAGAAAAAAGGTGTATGTTTTAGAAAAAGGACAAAACTTAAAGCGAACATTTGTATGCGACTATATGATGCATAATTTAATATTAGTACTATTAAAACAATTGTAAATTATGCAACTAAAATAATAAACTAACTTGAAATATACATTTATTTAAATTATAAAATCACCTTGAAATAAA
The DNA here is from genome assembly GCF_964235325.1 of Thermobia domestica. Classification (NCBI taxonomy): domain Eukaryota; kingdom Metazoa; phylum Arthropoda; class Insecta; order Zygentoma; family Lepismatidae; genus Thermobia; species Thermobia domestica. Next base: position 76,179,948 of record NC_137456.1, read on the forward strand.
TATATACCCAAAATATACCCAAATAAAAAAAATCTGATATTATCGCGTAAAATCTCTCCCATTACAGCGTTCAATGTATCTACCGCGCCATCTGTCCTATTTCATAATTGCACCAACTTCCGTGTTTGGTGAGTTTTGGCAACAAACTGTCAACGTAAGTTATCAGTTCTGGTCCGAGGCTTCTGTGAATGTTTCTGAACAAGCGCCTTTTTTTTACATGATGAGGTTGTTAGCCTCACGCCGGAGGACCACCCGTTTCTCATCTGTCCGCGACTGTTTATTCAATATATTCGCAGCTTACCTCTATATCCAGATGCCTTCTCCTCGATCCGCAACCTGAAGACGTGCCATGCCGTGGTGACAAGAACCCACATTATAGCTACCTACTGTATGGTTGCAAAACATGCTCGCTTACTTTAAGGGAAGAACGCAGAGTGAAAGTATTTGAGAATAAAGTCCTGAGACGAATATTCGGACCCAAGAGGAATGGGAATGGGAAATGGCGTAAACTTCATAACGAGGAACTGTATAATTTATACCGTTTATCAAACATTGTCAGGGTCATCAAGTCTACGAGGCTCAGGTGAGGTCATGTAGTCAGAATAGAAGAAAGTAGGAACGCTTTCAAAGTTTTGAGTCGAAATTCAATCGGAAAACGTCCATTAGGAAGACCTAGGTGCAGATGGGAGGACAATCTTAAGATGGATCTCGTAGAAATAAGAACACAAAATAGAAACTGGAACCAATTGGCTAAAGACGGAAACCAATGGAGAGTTTTTGTGGAAGCGGCATTGAACCTCTGAACCTATCCTCCCCTACCCGGATTGCTTTTAAAGTTCCATGATAAATTTGCTCAGATTTATTTGGTTCGATATAATTTCGTATATATTTTCTTTAATTCCTTTCCTTGGGATTAAAATCAGTCGAAAATGAACGTTAAATTCATCTGCCTCATGTGGAGTGGATTCGTTACCCCAACCCCTGCCCTCATGTAAAAAGAAAAAATGTTCCATGATAATTCCCATTATGACTGTTGAATATGTCGTACATTTTCTTTAAGGCTTAAGAATCGAAGACTTCGCAAGCTGCTGGAATCAGTAATGAATAATATAGTAATATTATCTCCCTACCTACCCCGATTTCTTTTAAGGGATCCTTGATAAGTGATTAATAACTCATTCACTTTTTGATACAATATTATGTAAATTTTCTTTAACTCTTTTTCAGTAATCGTCTGTGCTTGGAATTAAAATCAGTCAAGAGTGAGCAGTGAATTTAAGTCCCTAATATGGTATAGGTGACTCCCCATCCTCGGGGTTAAACATTTGGCCCAATTCCAAGATATCTTTCATAAAGATCTTAGATTTTCATGGAATATGTGCATATACTTATTAAGGAAGGACTCATGATCATTCTCATTGCCTGGATTTAACATTAATAAAGGAGAAGAGAGTACACTTCTATCATTCTCATTGCCTGGATTTAACATTAATAAAGGACAAAGTAAACTTCTTCCCTCCTCACCTTCCCCCTCCATTAAAGTTTAAGGAAATGTTCTACGATGACTTTCGAAAATATTACTCGATTGTAACAGAGTACAGAGTGACCCAAAAGTAAGTATACACCCCTGCATTGATCAAGTATAACATTCTAGTTTATGGGTTTATTTGCTTCGGCTCTTCCAAGCTTAAGATATAACTAAAAACATATTAAGAACAAGTAATAAAGAACCTAAGTCTATCTGATGGATAATAATAATTAAAAAATGATATAAAATTCAATAAGCTGATCAGTACGGTTCTGAATACCTACTTTTGGGCCACCCTGTATGATGCATGTGTTTATTGTGGTTTTCACTTAATTCCAACCCATGCTGCTGAAGCCAATCAAATATCAGGATCCTTCATCCTTTCTCCCGGAGATTTAAATAAGAATACTATTGTAATTTTGTAAAAATAAATAAACAAACAAATGTCGAATACGGTCTATTTTTTTCTCTCAAAATTTCCAAGCATATCAGTTATATGTAGTTAAAATGGGCCAATAATGAGGAAGTGCGATCTCCCCAAGTTTATACGAGGAGTGATCAGAAAGTAAGGTTCCAAAGCCTGCCGTGAAATGTGTATATATTATTTCATACAACCAATACAGCCAACAGATAGTACATACATTAGGTTTCTTTTTTCGACATAGTCTCCATATCGGTTAACGAATTTGTAACATTGTGGGATGAGTTTGAAGATTCCCTCCTGGTAAAAAAAAAAAAAATCCTGTCTTTATGTGTTCAGCCACGTTGTCACGAAATGTTTCACCTCCTCGTTTGAAGCGAAGCGACGACCTCGTTCCAAACGACATTCCCAATTCTACCAATCAGATGCCGTAACGTGATCCTCTTATTGTCCAGAATCCACGCGAGCTGTGTTCAAATCTGTTGATGCCGTACTGCGTCGGCCACTGCATTCCTTGTCGATGACGTATTCTCTAGCAGCCGTAAACTTTCGACACCTGACATGCTGACAAGACATTACAATCTCTTCGTAAACCTCTACCAGCTGCCGGTTAATTTCAGCCGCGGATACATATTTCTCTCACAGAAATCAAATAAGTAAGCGGTCTTCTTAGCGAGACCAGTTTTCTAAAGAAGTCGTCATTTGTGTTTACATACCACTAGCGCCGTAGGTGTCGGGTGGCTGAAACTCTGCACAGTTATCAACTCCATGTATTAAAATTACTTCTTCCTTCCTCTATAACAGACGAAACTCCAGAAATATTGGCCTTGTAACGTTAGTTTTTGATCCTTCCTCGTATAGCATATTTTCCTGCATTATCCGCACTCAGATTGTTATAGAACATTCTGTGGGTTTTGTCGGAGATTAGAGACTTACTCCCATAGTTTAGGGTTAAAATTATTGAGGTTAAGGATCGTTTGCTTCACCAATGCATTGCATCATATAGTCCAATTCACTCTTACTAATGTCATAGGCACTGCCGCAAATCCCGGGGCGATAAAGGGGACATGTCCCCTCAATCTCGGAACTGAGAGGGCTGCCCCCCCTTCCAATAATCCAATATGAAAACTGCTTTTTGGACATAAGTGTGATGATTTGTGTCCGACTACCATAAAAGAAGGTTAGATGAAATTGATTTCTCTCGGCTTTTCTGTTTCACCTTAATGATGTAAAGGTTTGAAACTTCATTACATTAAATTTGTCATTAATTATGTTTAGTCTATTTTTCGTTACTATAATGCTATTGAAATCATCATCATTTTGCTCAGATAAGAGTATTGTTGCGTCGTACATAATTGATTTTCTTTCTTCATAGTTTCGGAAAAGTTGTTATTTATATTATTATAAAACAAATGTCCTAAAATTTTAATGTAAATCGTTGTGGATGCGTAAGTAGAAATACACCAATTATAAATATGCTTGTATTCAGATTTCAGAATGTGTTCACGGCACTGATATGTACTACTACTTCATCTACATCTCCTGATATAATAACATACAACAGGTTCACCTCAGAAATCTGATTCATCTACCGTAATATCTCATCCAGGGGTAAAAGTGAGGGGAATGCGGGGGACTGTTCCCCCACTTCCAGAAAATATCTATGGCATCCCCCAATTTTCTAATAAAATTACAATGGGCAAAGATAGGCACTGGGAAGACATGACGTCATGCGTCCTCCTATCTTTTCAGATCTACTTGTACCCCTGGTGTCATCTCTTCCCCCTAGAATAAGCCTCAAATCTGTCCACCTCCCAATGTTGACGAAAACTGCTTCCTTGATCTTCCACAATATTGTTTTTCAATTTCATAAATACTTTAAGCATCGCTTAAAACAAAATGGGAACGGTCTTACCAATCCCCACGAATGTTGAAGATAGATTTGCGCCGCTGGTTAGAGGAATAAATAAATAAATAAATAAATAAATAAATAATGTACAGATACATAGCAATATCCCAATAATAGTATTAAGACTAAGCCAATTTACTCTACTAATCATAGAACTGGTTGGTTAATGATTCGACTGACACCATTGACCATAATGCAAGTAACTTGGTGAAAATAAAATTAAAAAAAAGAGAAAAAAATACGCCTAAGTAAATTTAAGGATCAAGCTGTCAGTTCAAATCGTGTACTTCTTTCAACACGTCCTGAAAAACTTCACCAGTTGCAGCGAATCCCCAATACGACCAATTAAAATTCTCCTCACTACATGTTTTCGTGCTTCAAATGTGTAACTTTGTTTCTTGGTCTCTAGTGAGAATAAATCAGATTTTTTTTTCTTTCTGGTGGAGTAAAACAAACACAAATAAAACAATAAAATCGCGCGGAATTTCTAAAGGAGAAGAGAGAAAAGAACGAACTTCACTCATTTCACAAACCCTGTGGATTTAGCACCGCTAAGCGTTAAAAAATTGAAGGGAAAAAAGAATTACGAACAGACAGTACATACAAAAGGAAAAACTATAAATATAGCGTTTACATCTACGTATTCATACGCGCTCCTTATTGTCTTCGCCGATAGAGGTCAGTATAACCGCGAACTGTATGTTAACGTATTTTTCAAGTGTAAGCTAGGCTTTTATCACCTGTTGCTATGGTTACGTCATGTGACTCTTCTGTACCAGTAGAACGCGCAGTTTGACAGCGTTGCCAACATGTTGAAATTTTGATTCCTATATAAACAATCACGGTTTATTTTAAACATCTTGATACCGCTCGTTTTTGTTACTGTAAATTTATTGCTTTTATAGGATAAATAGATAGTAGTTGTGTACAACTTTATGACAAAACCTTAAAATATATTAGCTAAAATTCATAGTACTACTAAACCAAGACCATTCGTTGAATTTTAAAGCAAATTATTACATTTTTATAGTACAGTAGAGCAGGAATGCACCCAGATTTTTTTATTGGTAGGGGTCCCGTGGGTGCGCCGCTAACGGATAGACTATTTATTTATATATTATATATCTTTAAAAAATGCACTTCTCTTAGTCCTAATACACATGCTACATGTAAAATAATACAGGTACAACTTAATTTTTAGTTCTTGTGAAATACCATAATAATAATAATAATATTTTTTACAATGTAACGTTTAATAGTTTTAGATAATGCTATAGTTTAAAAGGTAATGCTAAAAAAAACTATGACAAAATGTTATGATCTACAGAAGTAAAACATAAAAAAATATAGATTTAAGGTAACTTCTTATTACTAAGATATTACGTAATAACGTTTTATGATTAACTACACAGATTATTGAATGTTTTAACAACTATAATATTGTTATTTTTAGTTTAACATTCCACGTTTAGGTTAAAGGAGTTGAACAATTTACACTTGTGCAAATCCCGGAGCGATGAGTGACAAAGGCGCCGATTTCTCTGTAAATTTGGGGGGCCCATTCAGATGCAGAAGGTATATATATATATATATATATATATATATATATATATATATATATATATATATATATATATATATATATATATATATATATGAAGATTTAATGACAAATTACACTCAAATTATACCAAATATTGTACACTCATAAATACAATACGGGGCCCACATGAGCTTTGGGGGCCTGGGCCCCTCACCCCCCCACCCAGGATCGGCGCTCTTGATGAGTGACACATGTCTCCCAATCTTGGATCTGGGCGGAATGTCGTCCCCAATAATCCGATTTAAAATGTGCTTTTGGGGGGAAAAATGATGATTTGTGTTCGATTGCCAGAAAGTGAGATGAAATTGATGTCTCCCCAGAATAAGCTCAAAACTGCCCGCTATCAATGTTGAGGACTACTCTGCTCCCCTGATCTTCCACAATAATGGTTTTCAACTTCATAAATATTTTAAACATCGCTTAAAATATAAAATAAAGATTACGGGAACGGTCTTACCCGTCTCCCCCCCTCCACCACCACCAATCTTGAAGACAGATTTGCGCCGATGACAATTAATGAAAATGAATGACTAAAGAAAAGTTCATTTTGTGCTCTCCAACCGGGAGTCGAACCTAGGACAATGTTCGTGTCAGACACATGCACTATTTTTTTCTTCATTTTAAAGTTAACTGATCTACCGAACGTTCCTCAGTAACTTAGTTTTTCCTAATGACTACTATTTTTTACTTCAAAAATTTTCCATTAACGCTTTCTTTACTTTAAAAAAAAAAAAGAAAAAAACAGGGTCACGAATACAGAAACATGGAGGCCAATTAAAATTCCAAAGGTTCTCTCACCGAGAATAGAACCCGGGATCACGTATACCAAAGGTGCACGCGCTAGCCACTAGAACAGCGGGGAGGGTAAGAATTAAAATGTTATATAATTTATAATCTTTTACCTTTATGTTGTAGTATTTTATAAAATTTACTAGAAGCTTTACAAAGTACTATATAATTTAAACTAACAATTGTTTTGCGGCCTACTTCTGATGGTCTGTAGGTAATAAACAAACGAAACGAAGAGTCTCATTGGTTGTCAGACCTGACCTTCTCTCATTTTATGAAATATATAAATTGTAAACCTTAGAGTGTTCATCCATAGTGCGTCTGATGAAGAAAATAATAAATTGTAACCCAGATTGATAGTAACAATGATTTACAATGGCCAGATTTTATTTTCATTTACATTATACATAGTTTCGAAGATAGCATGAACAGCATTCAGTCATTTTTAAAAAAGTGTAAAATTTGAAGAGAGAAATTATTTGCAAAATCACGTTTTACTTCTCAGCATAAGGAAATGTCAATTCTTATACTGTCAATAATGCAAAATGTTCAGTGTAATTTAAAAAAAAAGTCAAGCTATTATTGTGAAATATGTATATAAAGCCGATCCCGATCTTGATCAAATTTTCAACCTAGATGTGATTCGGAACTGGGAAGGCTTTTATCGTTTCACTTTGATGGTGCAACTTAGGGAAGGGAGAGGTAGGAGATATATAAAAGTGATTGAAAATGACCTATATTAGGTCGAAGCCATAGTTTTAGGTCTCTGAGACGGACAGTGACACTTTCGATACCGTTTAAATACAAATTCAGCGCTGCAACTTGGGGGAGGGGGAGATATATATCTATAAAATGATCGAAAATGACCGATATTATTGCCGATTCGATAGTTTTCGGGGTCGCTGAGATGAACAGTGATACTTCTGATGCCGTTTAAATCCAAATTCAGCCCCCATTAGTACTTCTAAGGGCTGATAGTGGCATGTATAAATAATTGAAAATGACCTATATTTTTAGTGTCGAATTCATAGTTTTGGGGGTCCCTAAGATGCTTGATAACTTTTTGTGTGTCCTTTATGTCCAAAATGAAACATCTTCTCCCCGCGGGAAGAACGAGTATTCTACTAGTTAAAATCTAAATGCTGAATTTGCATTCCTGATTGTCCGTGCTTGTTAAACATTCTCACACTTCCATGAGGACTACAGTTTCAATTTTAATGAGAAGAGTATCTGGACCGGGTCCCTCCTAGATCCTGAGAGTTAGCGCTCTAAAAACATGGCTGAGAAGGAAGGATGGAGAAAATTCAGTGGGTCCATCGGAAATAAATGAGATAGCCCTAGGAATAAATAGAAGATGAGAAAAGATCAATCTAGTAGTTGTTACACGAGGAAAAGAAACTGGTCAAACCATTGTTTGAGAAGGGATATGACAAAAGATGCGACGGAAGGTAAACGAGGGAGGAGAAGAAAAGGAATAGTATCGACGGACAGTGTAAAAATGGGTAACTATCACGTCATGATAAATGAGTTAATCATAAAATCCAAGTTCATGGAAGCTTCTCCGTCGAAACAGCTAATCCAATGGCTTCAGAAAACGATTAAGACATTTACTATACAGAATTCAGTGACACTCGAAAGATATACTTTTTGTTATAAATTTAAGAACGCCTTTCCCAGGAAACACACTCGAAACTAAAAACAAATCACTAATAATTATTCGAGTGTGTTTAAAAATACTTAAAATGTTACTTCATACTGTAAACTAGAGAATTCGGGAAAAGAACGCTATTAAGATTCTAAATAAACTCTATATGATATAAAATCTTCGAAGGACTTTAATGACATCTTTCAGTTTAATGTCCCACAAATATGTCTTTTAGGCTAAGGGAGATAGATAATTAAGGCAAGTGAATGATAATGGAAGAATTGGTGAAATGAGAGAGTGGGAGGAAACGGGAGTATCCTTAGAAAACCCACGCACACGATGTTGTCCACCATAAATCATAAACTTACTTTGCCGGGAACTGAACCAGGGACCCCACTTATCGAAGTTAACTGGAGATGTGTTGTCAGCATATATTGATTCTATGGCTGTTATTTATTTTTTAAAGACGAATATACACCTGCGTTTACTATGTGAAATATTGTCACGTGCCTAAATTTATATATATAGACGAATATTAGAAAATCAACAGAATCAACAGTATTTAATGTGTCATATTCATTTCAAATGTGAAATTCTAATCATAAGAGCACATTTTATACAAAGTATGTACAATTTCTAGAAAAGAAGAGAGATAATTTCAGCGACAATTTCTTGTATTTGATTTTTTGTTATTAGATTAGGAAAGTAAAAGTCAAGAATTTTATTTGAGAGCCATGGAACACTTTTGGCACAACTATTGAAGCTAGAATTACAGGTGGGGGTTCAAGCTCTATTTGCCCACCCTTTAGCAACCATACTTCTGAGACCTCACATAAAACTGTTAGTTCGAGCATGAATGCTATAAAAGAGGGACGTTTAACCTCAATCAATTCATGAATTATTTTAAAATAATAATAATTAAAACAGCAATACTGAAAATTTTCGTTACTACAGAAAAGAGTATGATAATTTTACGGTACAAGCTTATAGATTTAGTATAGGATAATATCGGCCTAATACATTGGCAACGCTGAAGTAGCGTTAGCGGTTACAAAAGCACGGAGGGAGGATGGCAGCGAGCAGAGACAGGAAAGCCAAGCGGTTTATTTGAGACTTTCTCGTTGCAAAACAAGTTTTCAGTTTGCGGCGGGGCGTTCAGTTGGTTTGTTCGCGCAGCTCATCTCTGTTTTTATTGACAGCTTCGTGTAAAATGTGTTTTTCTGTCCAAATGTGAGTGAGAATTTAAAAAAAAACAAAAGCTTCGAATTCAATCCAGCGTGTTAAAAAAAAAAATAAATTATCGATTTCACCTGTTTTCTGTTAAGTTTCTTAATTGTTTCTACTTCATATTTTTACATTCTTGTTTGTTTTTGAAGAATAATTTTCCAAAGTGCTTTGCATAGAATCAAAAATCAGTGTCCGAATTGTTAGACAATAATATTTACAAGCAAAAGGATATATTTTTTGACAGAAAAGGATCATATGTATGTTTTATTTTTATAAGCAATCAATTTGAAGAAATTAAAAAGTATCAAGAAATACTTATATTAAATCAAATATCTTGGAAATGAGCAGCTGGAAAATATAACTAAATTGGAGGTAAGTTTTGTGTATCATTTATCATATCATCTTCGATAATTCTGTATTTTTATTCTCGTTGTTTTGCTTGTAATAGTGTTCTGATCATGCATTACTAGCTTCAGTGACGTAACTAAGTGGGAGGGGGGCAAACTGAGCTTGTGTCCTGGGCGCAAAACTAGGCAAATTATTTCCACTATAAAATAAGAAACGGAGTTTTAACCAACTAAAGATCATTTAAAAAATTACCCCAGAAACTTAACAGGACAACAACGACTCACCAACGTTAGGATCATATCCATAGAGCATAGGTTAGCTTCAAATCTATGTTTTGAGGAAATTGTAAAAAACATTGCAGCCAAAAGAGCCCGCAAAGTTAAATTTTTCGTTCCAGCTATTTGTGTTTTCATTTAACTTCCATCGATTTAAGAGATTTGCAAAATGTCCGAGTATAATTCTCGAGACGACAGCTTGACTGTCATTCTATTCTAAATTAACAGACTGTTGATTCATTCTACGCATGCACATCCAGATATAATTCCAAAAACATTGTGATTTGCAGTTATTATGATAAGACGAGACTAAAAATATGTCAACCATGCTACTCTCAAATTATTTGGCAATTAAATACTAATTAGTTTGATGTTTTATCTTGTATTGGAAATTAAATCACGTACTACAATTTTGAAATCAATCTTTACTACTTGAAGAAAAAAGTTAAATAAGAGAATTACTGTCAGATGCCAATATCAGATGTAAACGGGGAGCGTTTGGCTGAGGCGAGTGTTTGCCCTGGGCGTCAACAAGCCTAGTTGTGTCCCTGACCAGCTTCAAGATGCGCAATGTAACTGAATATATCCCTTTATGTTTTATATAGCACCAGGAATTTTTATATTATTTTTTGGAACTCAATAAGTGAAATATATATTTAGGGGGGCTTCCGGGCTTAAGCTCCCCCCTCCCCGAAATCTTACTTACTATAGTAAAGTATATGAAATATCTTGCAGAATTTTCACATTTTCAGGCAAAGCCTCCCCCCGAAACAAAATCGTAAATACGCTATTGATTGAAACTATTATTCCAGTCGTCCTTCATTTTATTTGACCAGATTACGTCATCATTATTATTTTATTTCCTATTGTTTTCTTTTAATTACGAAATAAAATCGTTTCACCAATTTTTAAGATTTGAGCGACTTCCTAAGGTATTAAACCAAGGTTTATTTTTAGTAGTGGAAAAATGAAAGTATCAAGTTATTAAAATGCTGTTCACAATATGTTCAAGAAAACTCACTTAATATTATATCTACTAGAGATATTCTTACGGATACAATTTGCTCTTTTCCACTATTGCAACTACTATAGTATTTGTTAGTATTCCATTATCTGACTTCCATTATTTTCATGGAAAAATATTTTTTAAAAAACTTAAAATTGCGTTGTTTTTAAATCGAAAATGCACTAAACTATAGAAAATATTTTGGTACAGGTTGATAATATGCACACGCAAGAAATGAAGATTTTACGGGTAAAATTTAAATACTTCATAACGAAGATATGCTTCTAAGGAGTCAATTTTACTAGTGTAGTGCAGCAAATCAAACAAATCCAGATATAAACGTTAGCATACACCAGTTAATGTGATGGAAATTGGTATATAAATTTGCATAATCCAAAAAGTGCACGCTCAACAAGTTTCCACAGGTGCTGTAATTGATAGTAATTGGGAATGGTACTTATCCTTACGCCTCAGGCACCGCCATCTTTTATGTTACCCTCTTGCCTCCGCCGGCAAAACATTCCCTTCGGCGGTAAAGTATTGGTTGGATGGATTGTAGTTGAGCGTCCCTTTCCGCACCGAAGGCTCTTCGAATCCGAACATTCATAATGCGTTTAAGTTTCAAGGGTACCAAACCGGTCATCCTGTGCAACGAAGTTACGCATCCTAAACATTAAACCAGCGGAGAGGGCTTTGGTGGCTCACGAAACCAAATTCTGATAAAAGCATGTGAATGACTTGTAGGATACACTAAGCTGTAATTCTATCTAATACAAGAGATGTAAAAACTCGTAAACAAAACGAAATTTATTTCACTATTTTTCAATTTCTTTTAACACACAACGATAAAACTGTCAAAATACACATTAATAATCGAAATTTCTTGTTTATATGCCATGTAGTTTTGTTCAACGTGCCAATCAAAACCTATGATTAATGCAAGTAAATTATAGTGGAATCAGTACAGTAAAGGAGAAACTAAAGGCAAATGGAGAAACCCCACAGATACGATATTGCCTAGCATGAGCTACCCTGTTCTGGAGCAGAACCGCTGCTGTGTCATCCTATCCCTGATAGAGTTCCAGAGTTCCTCTTTAAATGCTTCAAACTGTTCTACTGATAAGTTCACTTGACATTACTACTAGCTGTTCCCTCCAAGCCTTTGGTAGGTTAATATCATAAAATGAAATGAAATCTTTGAGTTCACGATTACCTGGAAGCTACGGGGGACGGTGATTTAAAGCAAGTGAAGGCTGATGGAAGAATTGGCGGAATGAGAAAGCGAGAGGAAACGGGAGTACTCCGAGAAAACCCACTGCTATGATGTCCATCACAAACTTGCTTGGCCGCGGATCGAACCAGGGTCCTCACGCACGAGAGGTAAGCGCTTTACCATTGAGTCACCATGCCCCATAGATTAAAATCATGTTTAATTAAAAAGTTTTAATTATTGAAATTGCCTTTTTCAGTTGGTCCACCAACCTCACTAAATTTCATGTTACATTTATTTAATTATTCAAGCGCTTCGTTATACATAATAATAGTTTTAAAGCGAATAATCACCTGCACAATTTAACACCTAGCAGCGCAAGAAGTAACATCTATTGGCATTAGGTTGGCAAACGAAAACACATTTAGCTACATCTGTTAGCGTAACTGTTTACTTATTACTTCTCTTAATGTGTTCCTTGCCGTAGGCCAAGTTGCTAACACGAGTGTGGTTTCTGTGCAAGTTTTCCCAGGTTCCTCCAGGCATACTACCGGGGAAGCAAGCTAAGCTCCTAAAAAAAAAAAAAAAAAAAAAAAAAATGAAATCTTTTACTTTAACGTCCCACGATTATGCTCCTTAGGCTAAGGGGGAGGATAATTAAGGTAAGTGAATGATGATGGAAGAATTGTTGGAATGAGAAAATGTAAGGAAACGGGAACACCCCGAGAAAACCTCGGAAACGATAGTGTCCACCACAAACTTACTTGTCTGGGAACGAACGAAGGACCCCACACACCAGAGGTAAGCGCTGTACCACTGAGGCACCGTGCCTCCTCTAAGCCCCTGGAGTTGAACAACCGCCCCTCCGGAGCTAAGCTAAATTAAATTGCGAATACATGTCAGTCAGTTTTCTTCAGAGCACGTGTCCTTTAGCAAATACTGTCTCAGTGTAGACCCCCTTATATTATGATTCAACTTCACCAGCATAATTTTCAGGAAGAAAGCCTGATTGTGAAAGACATTAAACTCTTAAAGAAGTACATCACATTCGAAACAATCCTCCATCGGGATCACTGCTTGCCTTTCTTCTTCATAAAGATGCAATAGTACGAATACAGTGCCAATAATTGACTTCTTTTTACATAGGTACATATCTCATGAGCCATAAAATAAATTGAAGGCATCAGTGCAAGAAGAGGACAGCTCCAATTTTTACATTTGTTCAGTATTGAGACAAAATGTTAAAAATCAACTTATTTATATTTTCGCGTCTGTAATATTGTTTGTAAAGAAAGGTTGTACCCCTATAATAGCACCTTCCTTTATTTAAAAAAAAAAATACAAACGCGAAAATACAATAAGTTGATTTTTAAAATATTTTCTTTCAATCCTGAACAAATGTAAAATTGGAGCTGTCCCATTCTCGCACCGGAGTCTTCAATTGTTTTAAGAATTTTAGGATATGGCTTCCATAGAAGTAAGGAAAATTAGCCAAAAATGCCTATCAGAAACCATTAATTGTTATGGACGAAAAATAAATCTTCACCAATATTCAATATTTTCTGAACGTTTCATTATTTTATCTACCACATTAACTCGCTAAGCAATATGATTGGAAATTCCTATTACAACATTTGAGGAGTGAATCTAAACAGGAATGGCAAACAAAAAAGCCAATGTGTAAAAACCTAAAACTGTTTCCTTCCTGAATTATAAGAGCCAGAAACCCTTTAAAACTAAACTTTAAATCTGTATAGCGGGAAAAAGAGTTATAACAATCTTGAAATTTACATAGGAATTAGGCTATAGTTTCTTTTCTAATGCTTTATTCAGAACTATGGGACTGTTTGCACATAGGGTTTTCTAAGGTAAGAGAATCCTAGAAATTCTGTGGAGGAAAGATGGCTCAAACTATTATTTGCCTACAAAGAAGTACACAAATATAAAAAAAAACTCATTTTTAAGTCTATAGATTCACTCTAAACTTATTACGGGATTCCAATTTTTTTTTCTAAATTTCACTCTAAATTGTTTACTCAAAGCGGAAGAAATTCCGGGACGGTTAGTTGAGTTAGAATTATTGTATGTCACTCAAATACAGTATTTTATTATTTTACTACTGTGGAGTAATGTTTATTTGTTTACTTGCTTATTGATTGGATCGTGTCCGTGGGTTTTCTCTGGGTACTTCTGTTTCCTCCCACATTCTTACGCCACCAATTCTCCCATCATCATTCACTTGCCCTGGCTCTCCCTTAGCCTAACGGGCATATTCGTGGGACCTTAAATTGAAATAAAGAGCTTATTGAGTGGATAGACATTATGCATCAACGCGCTTATAAAGGAAACGATTATTGGTAGAATTAGCACGCCTGTCAGCAGCGAGACCGTATGAGACTTGGACGTACATCTTAACGTGGGATCTGAACCACATGAGCTTCCACCAGGAAACGTACTGGATCTACAGAACCAAAAATATCACCAAAATCTGGGAGGCGCTTTCTTATATAAGAAGTTCTAATGAACATGCATCAAAACATTTCTCTTTTCATTTATTAACCACCAAAAATACGGAAAATCGTACATTTAAATGTGCAGCTTGAAAACTATAGGACCTATCGGAAGAGATTCATGTAATTAAATAGAAACTAGTACGTGTTCCACCTAAATATTAATGTTTCGTAATTCTCTGGTATTCACGCAACAAGTACTTACTTATTACTTAAAAATGTATCCATGTATCCGAACTATTTTGTAGAATTTGTTACCCCTGTATATATTCCTTGTTTTCTTCCGCCAGAGTCTTTCAGTGGCCTTGAATCGTTGTATAAAAAAAAAAAAGATAAATGAATAAACGTGATAAACCTTGATTCACATGCAATACATCCTGACAGTTTCATAATGCATATCTCATACCATAACATATGTATAGAGATATGGATCAAAAGTTTTAATGTGGAATGCAAACTGTATGAACTTCTACAGCATGTGAACTTGAGCTCCTTTCCGTTATATCTCGTAGTTTCTTACTTTTCTTTTTACTTACACATAGACCTATACAGTGTAAAGCACAATTTTGGGAGATCATGTTAACGAACACCAGAGCCTCCTAACAATAAAATTTCTGCACCATAATGTCTACTTCTCATTTTCAAAACATTCGTCCCTTGCAACCCTCTGCCATCTTTCGTTATTGTAATACAATAAATCGATATTAGTGATCCAGCAAATGCTTCTTTATATATTTACTCTGTCTATCCATCTGTCCGTCAGGCAGTCCCGTATCCACGGGGGGCTAGAGGGCCGGATCCCCCTAAACTTTACACGGTAGACTTGCAAATGAATATGATGATGAACTTTAATATGGTTGGGTCGCCCCCCCCACCCTAACTTCTACCGGCCTCCCCTACATTTTTGGGTTGGTTACGAGCCTGCCGTCAGGAAGACAAAAAGTCTCAAGAACTATTTTAACCCTTTTAGGATTTCCACTTTTTTAGGTAATTTTTAGACTTTTACTCAAGTAATTACTGCTTCCTTACTGTTTTTCGTAGGAACATGATTCATACCTCATTTATTTCGGGATAGAGCATACTTTCCAACGATACCACTCACTTGTCCGTATTATACACCAGAAAAAGAAAAATCGGGTAAAGCCGGTAGATTTTTCGAAAAACTATTTTTTTCGAATTTTTTGCGTCCCTCTAGCCCAGCCCTAAGTTTACTTAGGGATCTGAATTTTTAGAAAAAAACTTTGTTATATATATAATACGTGTGCAAAACTTTTATTCTTGTATCTTAAAAACTAAGGTCGGGATAAATTTTTGAGTCTCAAGGTAACCCATTTTTCATATAAATATATACATAAACATATAAAAATACTTCAAAAACGTTCTGCGTCGTCATTACTATTTAACCTAGAGTCATGGTTCAAACATTATTTTCTTCAGTATAACAAGCCCTTTCCAACGGTACAAATCACATGTCCGTATCATACACCTGAACCGGAAAAATCGGAAAAACCGGATTTTTCTGAAAAAATCACTCCCTCGGAACACTTGCGCCCCTCGGGCCCGGTCTTGGTGTCGCGTAGGGATCTAAAAAAAAATAATAGAAATACCCAAAGGTACACAATCCGTATACAAAGTTTCAATCTTGTGTCTTGGAAACTAAAGGCGTGAAAATTTTTTGAAATTTACCTTAAGAGAAAATGAAAAGGTAACGCCCCTCCGCCTCCACTTAACGCCGCAAAATTGACCATCCGGTTCCAAAACGCATTTAGAGTGTTCGTTGGTTCATCCTTGACTTGACCAATAAAAAAAAAACAGTTTAGATATCTGTTATAAAACCTAAATAAGTGGTCAAAGACGAATGGTACTACACCATGGTAACGAAAGTTACCAAAAATCCTGAAAGGGTTAAAGAATCACCTTTGGCCAGGATGTACAGATTGAAAATTATGAACGGAATTTGTTGATGGACGTGATATAATCAGTTGATCCGAAGATATGAACAATAAAATGGCGTGTCCTCATGTATTCCTATGGGAGTAATTAGAAATCATCCTTACTTGATAAACTACCCACACTGCTGTTAGGGTTAGCCCGTTAGTATAATACGTAGGATGCAAGATACCAATCTGTCCGTGAAATAAACTAAATGACTTTCTACTCGACAAATCTAAAGACTTGTTTGTATGTTTTATATTTGCAAATATTTATTCATTTTACTAAAGTTTTTGAATGGAGAATGGAAGGTTAGGGTAAATACAAAAATACGAATGCCAATTTTCACGTTGTGTACAATGTGATAAACCAAACTCTTTTACGTGGTGTACAGTCTGACACTACTAGTTATTTAAAGTAAACTAGCGTCAATTATCTCCTTCGCCAAGTTAAAATAAGAAAAATTAGTAATACTAGTATGTTCCGTTAGTCAGTCTTTTGCTATTACAGAAGTGCTCTCTGACAGACGCTGTTTTTTTCTTACCCGTAATTTTCAATCATATATATATATATATATATATATATATATATATATATATATATATATATATATATATATATATATATATATATATATATATATATATATATATATATATATATATCCCACTCCCCTTCCTCAAGTTGCGGAGTTGAATTTGAATTTAAACGGCATCGGAAGTGTTACTGTTCACCTCAGCAACCTTGAAAACTATGGATTCGACACTAACATCGGTTATTTTCGATCATTTTTGTATATCTACTCCCTCCCCCGAGTTGCTGAGCTATATTTGGATTTTTAAAGGCATCGAAAGTGTCACTGTTCGTCTCAGCAACCCCGAAAACTATGAATTCGGCATTAAAATCGATCATTTTTATATATCTCCCTTTTTCCCCCTTCCCTAACTAGAACCGTCAAAATGAAATGATAAAAAGTATCCCATATCCGAACTTCATCTATGTTGAAAATTTAATCGAGAGCGGTGAGGATGGTTCAAGAGTTATGAAGTCACATAGTCACTCTTATATATATAATGCCTTAACTTAGGTAAATTACGAAGGGTTTCCTTCTTATGTGTCTCACAGAACAGAATAATTTTGTCTAAGGTTCAAAGGCGTCATCATATGAAAATCGAAAATTATCTGTAGAACCAGTCACTCTTCCAACCTTCATAAATATCACTTTCAGAGTTTAATTCCTCGAAGCTTCAAAAATTTACATAATGATCGTTAATGAACGTTAACATCATCAACAAATTAGTATACGTTTTTGTTTGAACTTTTAAAAGTTAAGCAGTTAACATTCTTGTATCTTAAAAATTGAACAATTAAGCTTCGAATTAGTGTATTGTATTTCATGCCCGTCATTTTGACGTCAAAAATAAGTTTCCACAACTCTGAAAAGGAAACAGAACGAAAATTGCAAATTGAGGAAACATGCAGTGGTGTCATTCCGCTTGGTTCACCTGAACTAGTTGTTAAAATTATTCAGATTCCTGGAACTCGTTTTTAAAACATTGTCTCTTCGCCTCTAGATCCAGTACTTACGAACAAAAATAAATTTTCTAGTACTATTTTAGAATATAAATATTTAAAATGACAATATAAAGATGCTATATGACTTCATCCTAGTCAGTATAGTAGTATCATTGAAAAAAAAAAAACTTTTAAGTCTTACGTCTCATGGTTATATCGGCTAGGCTAAAGGTGACTGTGATTAATAGGAATGAAGGAAATGGTAAAGTGAAAAAAAGTAATAGGAAATGGGAGAACCCCGAGAAAACCCACGCACACGGTGTTTGTCCACCACCAAGTTCACTTGGGACGAGCTGAGATCGAACCAAGAACCCCAGGCACCAGAGGTGAACGCTCTATCACTAAGCCACCGCAGCTCCGTAGTAGCATCCTTGGGCCATATAATAATAATAATAATAATAATAATAATAATAATAATAATAATAATAATAATATTGACATTAAGGCAACTTACTATACTGATCATAGAACCGGTTATTCTTAATGCTAATCATAGAACCTCTTGTTAAATAATGTGAGAGATATCACTGGGAACATGTACGTGTATTAGAACATATGTATATAAAGGAAAACTAAAACATAGTTTCTTTTAATTTTTTAAAATTACACCATCCCTGTCTATACTGTAATGGAACAGACTAACATTTCCCTCTCTGTCTGGTTATTTATGTGTATCTTAATACTGTGGGTGGATTCGAGTGTGTATATGTGATGTGCGTGTGTGTGTGTCCCAAGTCAACTAACTCAATCATCCAGTGAGTGGGTCGAAGAGAGAAAATTCAAGTGCGTGGGTGTGCGTATGTTTGTGGGCTAGTAGTTTGCATTAGAGCTGCGCTGGCTACAAAAAAAAATGTTAAAAAATAATAAAATAAACTTTTACCAACAAGCGGTAATGAGGGCATAAAGTTAGTAAAGGGAAATGAACTTTTTTGTAATTAAAAAAAATCTTACATTTTAGCCTCCAGTTTTGCTTCCAGTTAGTTACAAACTCCACCTACAATGTTTGAACTAAATATCTCTCTATATATTTTCCTAGTCTTGTGTAAATCTTTATTACAGAGTAAACTGTTTGGAGTTACACTTAACATTTAACTCGCATTACATCTGGAAGCGATTCTTGTAAAGTATATATTTAACGAAGTCGTTAGTGCATATTCAGTTAACACATGTACTGCTATGAATTAACTCTTACTAAATCAAGGTAATTGTTTCTTGTATTTATATATCCATCTATTGTGTGTCTATAAATATTCTCTTTAATGTAGTTTAGAGTTATTCAGAGTCGAACTCATGTTATGTGTGTTGTTTGTTTGGTGTGTGATGTGTAGAGCGAAACTGACGGGGCTAGTGATGTCTTATACCGTACTTAAGATAGTTTGAACGCAATATAGTTTAGTGGGGAATATCATTATAATTGGATAATGGTCTCTGAACCCACCATATGCAACGGACCAAGATCCTTTCATGGTTTAGAGTCCACGTTGATCATTGAGTTTGTCCTTTACACCCTTGGTGCTGCATAAGGATGGAAGGGACCGCTGTGGCAAAGTGGTAGAGTGTTCACCTCTGGTGCATGGAACCTCCGGTGCTCTTTGGTTCGATCCCAGTGTGCGCGAAGTGAGCTTTGCGATGGGCAAAAACCATGTGCGTGTGTTTTCTCGGGGTTCTCTCGTTTCCTCCCACTTTCTTCATTCCATCATTTCATTCATTTCTCATCATCACAGTCTCCTTTAAAATAGCCGGTAAAAAATTCAATCCTGCAATCAATCCTGCAATCAATCAAAAATTCAAATGAAACTTTTAAGACTAACGTAGTGAAAGTAAACTTTTTCTTTTAAAAAAAAATAGAAGTCTAAAGAGCTAAGAAAAATGTTAATAACACAGGTATAAATTAAAGAGGTTTACAGCAAAATAATAGAAATTCATGATTGTACAATGGTACTGCACAGCATAACACGATACAGGTTGCATTTAAATGTGAAAGGGATAAATAACGACTAAAAGAGAAGGAAATACCTCAAGACTAGCGATATGTCGATTCGATATATTAATTTATTATGGTATCGATATCCAACATTGTGGATATCATTATCCGACATTTCCCATAACTATCTACAGTATGTATTTAATATAATACGTTATGAGATCTTGGGATGGAATGTACGAATTTCGAGTAAATTTATCTAGTATATTATTCATTTTAGGTTAGCAAAAAAAAAAAAAAAAAATCATGAAATAAACTGGAATCTTTAATAATGTTTTCCATTCCTCAAGCTTTGCTTTTAGAATACGTAAATTTGATTTAAACTGAGCAAACCAATACATTTATTGTATACTTTGGATTTATGAAGTTAATGTCTGATAATAAAGCCAAAAGTGGATATTTGGCGAAACTGTTACACGTTAATATTTTTTTTACAATAATCGCATTGTTTTACTAAGCGAGTAGTTTAAATGACATCTTTAATTCTACTACTTGTGAACATATTCCGTAGGAAAGAAAACGAGCATATTATGGCTCAAAAAAAAATTCGGCCACCAGTTCACTATGATGACGGGAAATAGTAGCTATTTCTCAATGTTTACCTGCCATGCTTGGATGGAATAAAAACAAATTATAGTATATTTGTTATAAAGTTCAAATTTTTCAATTTACCTTGAATTTCATTAGAGTTTGGATCTATCCAGTATAAGAGGAAAATCGGTATTTCAGTGCTCCTACTACAAGATATGTACGTCCATGAACAGAAACCACAGACACTGCTGTTTTGTAAAACTTAACTTACCAAATTGTCTTCAATTCTTATTATCTTTGAGGAATGGCCGTTAGACTGAGGTAATCTTGTACCTTTTATACCAGTAACTGTAATTTACGGCCAATATATATATATATATATATATATATATATATATATATATATATATATATATATATATATATATATATATATAAGCTTACGGTGTACCAAATTGGATTTGTATATTATCGTGATTTGGCGTCAAGTTCAGAAGAATGTTTTTCAAGACGTGCTGATAATATACGAAGTTAGTGAGGAGAGAAAAACGTGAAGAACTATGAGAAGCTAATCGAACTCGGTTACCAACCATAAACAATGAATTAACTTAGAATTGAATCAGGCAGGGATTTCTCAAAATGTAGATGAGAATTGTACCAATGAGACATCTCGTGTTACATTCACTATCTTTCTCGAAATCCACATTTGAGCCCATAAAATTTAAACAAATTTTGAATCTTTGTTGACATTTAAACAGCGCCTTAAATTTACATATAAAAATGCTTGTGACAGTGGCGTTATTTGGAAAGCACGGGTGGTCAATTACGCTCCCCAATCTTGAGATTAGAAACATTTACCTTCCACAAAAAAAAAAAAAAAAAAAAAAAAAAAAAGTACACTAAACATAAAACTCGTAGGTCTGTGGACAATCTTGTCCCCCATTCCGTGGGAAAATTTGAAATGACATCTCTGGTTCATGGATAGGAAAATATATAGCTTCTTTAAAAGCAAACATAAGTTGAAAACCTTGCTACCCTGAAAATAAATTGTTATAAATGTTTTTGCTTTTAATGTTTATTATCTGCTTCTTTAATAATTTTTCTCTCCCGTACTCAACTGCTGAGGTTTTCATCATAATACAAACTACGTATCAATTAGAATAGCCATTGTTACTGAGATTGGTATTAATGGCTCAATTAGCTGATACCATTAAACTCTCTACCAAAGAAAAGAATGAAGAGAAATACAGCAAAATAATGTTAACGTATATTTTTCTCTTTTCTGTTTTTTTAATGTAAAAAGTTATAAAGGAAAAAACTTTATCCCCTACTTTTCTCTTGTTTTTTTTTTTCCTTTAATATAAAAAGTTCGAAAGAAAAAAGTCAAACCCTTACAAATAAATGAAATTGTTTTTGTGTGGGTGTGTTAAATTGTAAAAAAAAAAAAAAAAAAAAAAAAAAAAAACTAATTGAATCCAGACCGGAAGTGTGCCACGAGAATAGTAATTATATGCGTAGGCGAAAAATATTGAAATTCTGTTTATACAAGCGCGTGGGAAGCATATTAACTAATCTAAAATTTCAATTTCGTGAAATGGAAATTACGGAAATGAAGTGAAAACTCCCATAGGCGATGATAAGGATAGGGTGTTTACAAAACTTTATACAAGGAGAGAAAGTTTGCTACATATTTTTTCTTCTTACATTTAAAAAAAAAAAAAAAAAAAAAGAGTGGGTGGGAATGTTGCGAGTTTTCCCTATTGAAAGGAAGACCATACAAACAGCTTTCGTTCTGATTTACTTATGTAATATGCTCAGTTATTAATCAGTTTCTTTTGTAGGTTAGTTAGATAGATGAACAAACCAAAAACAAGTACTTCTTCTTGTATCTCACAAGGGGAGAGCAGACGTTGGTAAATAGACTTCGAGACCATCCTTTGCAAGGTAGTAGTGCACATTTAAAGTGTTAATATTGCAGACTGGGAGAGTGCAATAGCCAGAAACAGTGGAGAAAGAGCGTCTTGAAGTTTCTGACTCGCCACATATATGATACAACGCATAAAGTTATCAAGTGACGGCGTCGTAGAGTGAGGAGCATCTACGACTCAGTGCAAAGGACCCTGGGTTCGATTTCAGCACGAGTTAACTTTTTTTTTTTGCTTTAACCAATAAAATAGCCATTTGTAGCTACAAGTAAAATATTAATTCACCATATGATTACAATGTATGAAACAATAGAAATGTTCAAATCAGTTGATCAAAGTAAAACTTTTCAATGTTCCATGTTAACTAGTAACAAAATTTAATCTATTACGTAAAATATATTGATATCACGAGTTATATTATGGTTACCAGTCATTGTGTAAAAGAAATGTTCGAAAGATGGCCCCGAAGTTCATTTGTCAAAATCAACTTTCCCCTTATCAGAGAAATAGTCAAATAAGAATCTCTTCGTGTTTGTGAAGAAATCTGGAAGTTACAGGTTCTGAAAAAAACGTATATCCATAGCATCGTTCCTCAAACTATGCTGTCAATTCCTCTGGCTTTGCCCTTGTGATTCTCTTACGTTAGACTAAGCATTAGTCAACAAGAGAGAAAAAATAATAATAATAAAATACAATAACATTCAAGAGAATTGCGTATCATACGCGGTATTTAAGAATCTGAATCCACGTTTAGAATTTATATATGAAAATGTCTTTCTCGTTCCCTCCAAACTTTAAAAATTATTTAATAACTATTTCCTTTAAAACTATAAATTTCAATATAAAATTAAGGTAATTCAATTAGTAGTTTTAGTGTACTACAAGTAACCTATATTCAAATACACACATACATATACGTGTATGTACGCTTCCGAAGGGAACGAAAATAGGGTGATCAGTAAGAACATTCTAACAAAAGTGGTCCCCACTTGAAATACCTTTGAGAAACACTGATATGTAGTGTCTTCACAATATCCTCCATTACTTGCAGTCATGCAAATAATCGTATTTGTATAATCATCAACAAGAGTGAGGATCCACTAGCATATAATACATGTTAGAATGATGATAGCTCATTGAGTGCACAGGTCTGTAATTTAAAAACAACTACAGAACACAATCAAATCGGCTCACATATATTTCAGCTTTGAGAAAAGAAATAGATCCATTGATAGACACAGTTTTGCTGGCGACAATACCTACTTTTACTCGTTCTAATACCCGAGTAAACTTCAAATAGATAATAAAAAGAAATAGGTAGAAATATTTCTCTGTTTAAAATTCGACGTAAAAAAATAATAGTGATACCCCATAGATTTTTTTACAAAATAAAGATGATTATTCAGTTATATTGTCATACTTACCCCATCAGGAAGTCGCAGTCGGAAAGAGGGATTGCCGCCGTCGACGGTGGCGGGCCGCCGGAGGCAGCCGGTACCCGTCCGCTGCGGCACGACAATCAACTTGTTCAAAGTTGCCGATCTTTTGCCGAGGCGCCAAGCGGTCGAAAATCGTAAAATGAAATGCCTTTTGCCGACTGATGCCGACCGTCAGAGTCGGCAAAACAGTCGGAAAGGCCTCTTTCCAACCCTCTGCCGACTCCTTGTGCCGGCCTCTTTTCGACGGCGGCGTCGGCGCATTTAATGCTCATTTCCGGCTGTTTGCCGACTGCTCGGCAAAGCAACTATTCGCCGTGGTCGAAAATCGCGCGGAAGGACGCCGGTGTCCGACGCCGGCAATCCGACCACTTCATCTGGTCGGCATGGACAAATTGTCCGACTGTGGCGGCAGGATCCTGATATGGTATCTACCGGACTTAGCCCCGTGTGACTAGAAATTAAAGACTTCTCTAGAAGAACGAACATGTTCTGATATTGCTGCATATCCAGCTTAATATAGTAAAGAAATGATAAGATTTCCCCCCCCCCAAAAAAATCAGGGGCCAGTTTTCAGAGCTGGAAACACCATAGGTAGAAGTCTGCAAGGATGAGGATATTCGCGGATTATCTACGTCATTTTAGCTTTCGGCGGATATATTTTTAGTTCCTGTGTGGATGGCGGATAAAAAAGGCGGATATTCGTGAAAAGAGAAGATTTTTAGTTATTGTTTCTCTAAACACTTTTAATTATTTACATCTTGCAAGAAAGCGTGATTAAGCCTACCCTTTCGGAATAAATAACCATCAGAATAAAATTGAGTTTCGTTAATTCCTTTATCTTTTTCTCTGCTTTCTAACTCCATAATCAATGTGAAGTGCTAATCTTATTTTATGGCAATTTGTGGGAGGTGACTTCTTCCTTGTGAAGAGTCTTTCATCTCAATTTTGCCTGTCCGTTCTGAGCACAGATAATTGAGTATTATGAGGTATGAGAAAGAAAGAAAAAGGATTTAACTCTAAAATTAATTGTCAGATATGATATTACCAGCTTGACAATTTTCTTGCTAGAAATGGGCATTTGAAGGGAATCTTAAATAGGGTATGTTTACCATTAATTTCATATTTCTCATGGAATGAATTTTATTTGGTGTAGTTGATTTACAATAAGAAGAGATAGTATTGAAAATTTAGCTTGAATATTATTTACGAGGATACACAAGACTATAAAGGATATATTTAGAATTGTTATAGTAGGAACTATTTGTGAAATTGTAATTGTCATAGAAAAAACAAGGTTTATATATTTATCTCATCTGAGGATTCATATTGCGGATGCAGGTGCGATATTTTTATATCCTCACAGACCTCTAACCATAGAACTCAGTGCATGGATCTGTAATAGGCTCCCACCACTCATCTAGGGCTAACTTGCGCACCTATGTCCGATGGCAATGGGTTCTGGCTTCGATTTTTTGGTGTTAGAGCTTAGAACTCGTTATGGTTCGAATTCCACCTTAAAATATGGGTCCACGTCTCATATAGTATTGCTTATTAAAAGAGATACTACAAAAGTCGAACGAAGAAATCTATAAGGGGACTGTTTCTAACAACAATCCAAATTGAATGTTTAAGCGCAGGATAAGGGCTAGTAGTGACCTTGTTTGTTTAGCAATAAACCTTTCAGATGCTTAAGCTGGAAAGTGAGTGGGGTAATTTGAATGCCAGATATGCGTATATTGATTAAATTTTGCGCATCCATATTGCCTTTATTGCATATGATTCTGGGTTCGATTCAGTTGGAGCTAGAAGAAGCCAACTCCGATGCGAAAAGTCAATGAAGTAAAGAAGTAAGGAATAGCAGTGAATAAGTATACTGTAAATGTTGTAAAGCCTTATGCAGAGTCGTTTTGACGCATGATTAGTGCCCTACTAAAGAGCTCGACTAACATGTTTCCTGCAGTAGTCAGCCCTTTAGTATGACACTAATCATACGTCAAAACGACTCTGCATAAGGCGGGCAATATGTATTTCAAAGCTCACAAAACTGACGTAAGCAAATATGTCTACTTGAAAATCAGAAAGGTCTTCTATTTTATACTTTCACTATCCACACAGTTCATTGCGCACTGCAGTTCTAATTATCCTGATGTAATATGGAGTTTGATCTAACACAATACCAATAGGAGCCCGAAAGTGCAATCGCCCCCTGATCGTTGCCAACCCGAACATCTGACATATTTCCAACTACAAATGTTCCCATTAAATCGATGAAGATATGTCAATATATATTCATCTTTTCATTTTTTATGTTTGGGCTACAAATAGTACAAGTACGCTACTTTTCAAGTAGAACCTCACTACCTTTTAATCTTGAGATCTGGCAACACTGAGCCGATGTGCTAACCAGACATCACTTATCTACAAGCTATTTGGCCGGCCACAACTCGCTGTGAGCCGTAACGCCAGGGAATTTGAATTCAGTTCATATTAGATCTAACACAAGTTTATTTTATAATAACGGGTATCTTCTAACATTTTTGTGAGTGAGTTCTGTAGGCCTGTATGAATTTTCTGACCTCTAAAAGTTAACTGTCTTCTCCTTCCTATTCGCAAACAAAGAACGCAATGAAGTAATTGCAAGCAAAACACCTGTGGCAATCATAAATTCTGTTTTTGCAGCTGTTGGTGAACTGGAGCAAATACAATACACGCCTCTTCTTCCCCATCACTGTATATCGCAGGTGCTCTAGACAACTCAGAAAGTCGGCAAAGAAGAATGTGCGTACATTATGTCACACATAATTCACAACGTTGAAAAAAGAAAGAAAAACTGGGAAAAGTTGTAAAAAAGAACTAAACGGAGGAAATTTCCAGGAAGTGTTAACTTTTTTCCTTGTTCCCGAAGAATTTCTGAGAATATTTTTTTTTTATTTACTTCCGAAATGTTAGCCGGAAATATTTTTAATTTATTGAATTTTCCTTGTGTTTTCTGCATTTTCAGTATTATTTCCTTATAATCTGTCCACAGTCGCGAACGAAAGTGCATTCTTTCTTGCCCTATATGTTCTCTTAGTACTAATTTCATAACAAACAAACAAACAAAAAAGAATTTTACTATAGTTTTCTTTGGCGCACAAAAAACGTACTTCATTATTTATTTATTATCAAAACTTTACTGAAATTAGTTTAACATTGATTAGTTTAACATTAAACATTGATTTAGACTTTGTTTTATAAAAATTCTTAGTTACTTTAGATCAAAACCTGGATATCACATCTACGTACAGTATATTTAGATACTATTTACGACATCGCTTGCTGTCTTCATGTATGCTTGATAATAATTATCTGCTGTAACTTAATAGCATTAACGTAAAATAAAGTTAATCATATAACTTTCTGGAATATCCTTGGTTGATCATTGCCCAGTTAAGGTCAACTTTTAATATATTTAATCCATTCGTCAAATGTCAGTTGATAAAATGTAATGGTAGTCTGGTATAATATAGCTATTACGTTCATGATATTAACGTGGATCAATGTTAAGCTAAGATTGCATCCGATGTAGTAGCTACTCATGTGACATACGTAAACGTGAAACAGCTGTCATCGCTTGTGTCAGTAAGGTTCTCTCTGAAAAGGAAAAAAAAGGAAGACATTAATAAATAAAAATAAGACAATGAGAGAATAAATGCGAAATAACACAATTAACGTGCATGAAGTTAAAATATAAATGTTAATAGTATTGATAGTTAATTATGAATAGACATGTATCTATATAAATGAAAATGGAAGTGACTATGTTTGTGATTTAATAAGTCTTGAACCACCCGACCGATCTCGTTCAAATTTTCAACATAGATGAGCTTCGTGCTTGGGATAGATGTTTTTTATCATTTCACTTTGACGATATAACTCAGGGGAGTGGAAGATACTATATATATATAAGTAATCGAAAATGGCCGGTATTAGTATAGCATGAACAGTGACATTTCAGATGCCGCTTAAATCCAAATTCGGCCTCGCAACTTCGAGGAGGGGAAGGGGAGATATATAAAAATTATCGAAGATGACCATATCAGAGAGCGCTTCAATAATTCTAAAAAGTGACTGAATAACGGAACATATTAGTAATTTTTCTTATTGTAACCCAACGAAGCAGGTAATTTAGGTTAGTAGTTTACTAAACAAAAGAGAAGGGAAAATATAATTATTCCTGGACACTAGTGGACGCTCGACGATTCACCTGAAAAGGTAAGAAAAATATGCTAATAAAGAAAAAGAAAGAAAAATAGGAAAGGAAGGAATAAGCTACTCAGTATGTTTTAAACTACTCCAGAGTAGGATATCGCTTACATTTTTCTGTAAGATCTCCTGGATGTTATACTGTACATGCTGACTCCAGAGCATTTTGGTTGCATAATAGAGTAGGATATATAATTCGCAAACAACTTGATTTCGTAGCGAAATTTTAAGATACAGCAAATATCGATATATGTGAAAATATTGTATTGTCATCTGTTTGACATATCTACAAAAAACTCTAGTTAGTGCGAAACAGTGTGAATTTATACGAGCAAGATTTGACTCCAATAAGAAAAACAAATAGAATAGTGGCTTATACCCTTCTCCATTAAATACCTGATTCAATTTAGAAACTTGATTGACAACCTCTCTGGATTCAGATCTAAGTGTGGGACACGCTTTTTTGATGTTGACCTATCACCGTGAGGAAATAATGTAACAAACTTCAGTGCATTAAACCAGAAATATGGCAAAAGAAGGTGATGCATCACTTAGCTAGAAGGTCGTCTGGATGCCGATATTCCTTTCGTGGAATATTAACGTCAAATAGTTTAGCTTAGATATTGAAATAGTTGTCGTAAAAGGTTAAAGCATACCTTCCCTGTTTTTTTTTTAAATTTTGATATTCATTCTCGAAGCATTCCTCTAAAGCTTTTATAATTACACCTAGAATCAAATCGCATCAGTGGTCTGTTATTATGGATTAATGGAAAACATTAAACCGATTGTTTTAGGGATGATAAAAATAGATTAAAATTTCAAATTCCATTCCAATAAGCATAAAACATTAATTTGTTATTATTTTTTTTTACCTGTATTCTACCTAGTATTGTATTTGGTATTTATATATTATTCCAGGTTTTATCTTAGCTTTCTCACTCTTTTCACAACTGTTGACATAGAAATTGATTTCCAGTATTCATATTTAAAAACACTATAAAAACCAAGTCTTCTTTCCCTCTCTGTTTCTCTTTTGTCTTCCACAAAGCCAGTTTTTTTGTATTGTTTCGTCTGTTTTTTTACACTTTTTCTTTTGTCAGCTGCAGAAGGTTGAGGTAAAATGAAAAGAAGGAGGACAAAACAAAATTGGAAAAACAGAGCTTGATAAACCCATATTCAATATAATATGGAGAGGTGTTTCTGTCACGATAACGAATTCCATTTGTCAAAATTCAATAATCGTATTTTCCTGATATTGCTACCACTCGAATTTTTAGTTCAGAATTTTTCCTTATTTCCAGAACAAATAAAAAAGAATCGATTTGGAAAAGGAACTACGTTATACATTTCCAATATCTTTGTTTCTTTTCTTTTCTTTTCTATCAGTAAAAGTTTTAAAATACTTAACGTCCTTCTTTTTCTGTCTCTTTGTTCCTCAAAGTTTCAATTCCCACCTATTTTCTTCTTCTATTTTGTATATAGTTATTTCCTCCTTTTTCTCTTCAATGTATTCTACTTCTTTTGACATTTCCTGAGGCAAATGTTAGCAGAAATTGGTTTCGTTTTCAAAACGTAGTTTCAAATACGATGACATTATTTATGAACATTTTTATTTTTATTATTAGTATTCTGTTTCTGAAGGTAATTTGTACTCGTTTGTGAACCAAGAAATAAAACGAAATTCTTTCTTCTTCTGTTTTAAAAATAAGTTTTATATACACTGAGTGCTCACTGAATTGCAACCACCTACTTAATATTTTGTTGGTTCACCTTTTGCTTAGAGGACAGCGTGGCATGGAGTCTGGTAGTTACTATGTTTCCGCGAGGATCTTACACAATATATACCTAATGGCATCCCACAATGAGCAGAGATGTTGGTGCAGGAGTCATGGTGCGAACAGCTCGTTCCGCAACATCCCATAAATGTTCTATAGGACTAAGATCCGGTGACTTAAAGAGCCAATTCATACGCTGCAGCCCCGTGGAATGTTCCATAAATCAAGCAAGTACAGTCCTGGCTTGGTGAGAGTGGATTGTTGTTCTGGAAAAAATGCCGTCAACTTGTTTGTAGAAGTGTTGCATTGTAGAGTGTACGTGATTCTCTGACACATTCGGGTACTCAACGGATATCTCGCTGTAGTCCATACACATCAATGGTCCCCAGTCCATGCCAACACAAATATCCCCAAACTATACAGCCGCCCCCACCTGCCTATGCAGTACTTACCATGCACGAGATATATCCATAGCTTCGTACTATTGGGGTCACACATGCACACGCCCGTCCGAGAGGAGTAACAAAAACCGTGATTTATCGGACCAACATACCCTTTTTCAATCAATCAAGGTCCAATCAGCGTGTTCCAGTGCCCGAGTGCAACGAAGTCGACGGTGATGATTCGTAAGGAGTGGATGACGAGTGTGTCATCTGCTGTGGAATTATGCGAGCCAGTGTATGTATGCCTTATAGTTGCGTGGGATAGGGTGGTGTGCATCCACCATTGTATTGGTCACGTAATTCCTGGACACTGATGATTCTGCTCGACGCGACGCTCGTCCCACGTTTGAACTTCCATACGTCTCTGTAGTTCCGTCAACGTCTCTTGGAGACCGTTACCCCATTTTCTTCTTTTCTGGTTACACTTTCACTACCCCTAAATTACAAAGCCTCTTTATTTGTCACGTCATCACAAAGCCTTCGTAATTTTTACGACGCAATTGTTTTTCATATATTTATACTTATTTTTTATATATTTTAAAAATTTAAAAATTATGTAGGATTCAGATATATGTCTATGCTACAAACATATATAATTTGTTCATTTACATCCAGTGCGGGGAAATTAAAAAAAAAAATGTTTTGCGTCATGTGTATTTGGAAAATAAAATATATGATGCCTGGGGAGAGGGGAAGAAAAATTGCATATGAACTATTTTTTTACATTATAACTATATTTTATAAACTAGAATATATGTCAAAATAAAAAAATTGTTACACTTTAGTATGGAGCAAGAAAACATGTTTAGGTGGAACCGTAAATATTGTAAAATTGTGATACGAAAAACAGAAAATTGTAAATATTTAACTGTAAGAGTTAAGAAAGTTTTTTTCTTCAGTTTGCATCGTAGATAACATTGTTCACATCACACTGTTCTATGTTCCCCACATATTGCACTGTGACAGTGGTTGCAGTAATTGGTGGTCATTCTTCTTTTGCCAAAAGGACAAAAGAACAGATTTTCCGTGCACCTACGGGGGAGCGACCATTGGCATTTACATATCTTCAGTTTGCATCGCAGATTACACAGCACATTGCTCTATGTTCCCCACATATTGCATTGTAACAGTGGTTGCAGTAATTGGTAGTCATTCTTCTCTTGACAGGGCAAAAGAAACAGATTTTCCGTGCACCTGCGAGGCAGCGACCATTGGAATTTACAGGTATTCCCAGATTTATCGGAGATCATCCTACGTAATGAGGATGCAGGGAACGATTCCAGAGATCATTCTCTGCAGTGAGGGTGTTTGCAGAGCGAGTTTGCATGTGTGGAATTGTCAGTTCCATGCAGTTCATCATCTTCTATTTCATCTTGCTCTGCTTCATCTTTCTCCCCTTCATCACTTCCACCAAATAATGTACGACGTCGCTCTTCATGTTCGTTGTCATTATAATCTGAAAATTCCTCATTCAACAACTGTCTTATGCGATCCATTTCCCTCTCCTCTTCTGCATCAGCCATTACACTGACAACAACAAAACAGCCACCACTATAATACACACTCAAGATTCACTTAAGATAGACGAACAACTCGTAGAGTAAAATTCTAACATAAAATAAAAATGTAACGTAATCACAAAACCTTCGTAAATTTTACGATGCACTACTCAAAGAAGACACATATATCCGATCTACGCGGCTGTCAAGCTAGTAATGACATCTATCGCCAATGATAGGAAGGTGCTTGGGAAATGGCAGCACTCGGAAACGTGGTTTTCAAAATCTAGCGTTTTTGCAAATGGCGTGTCGTAAAATTTACGAAGACTTTGTAATCCAGGGTTACTACAGGCATCCAACAAGTATTACTGCCTGGGTTATTGACGCACATATTGTTCGGGTGCCCACAATCATCCCCTATTAGAATGCGGATAAATCCTGCCCACCTCCCATTATAACATTATGCTGTCTGCCAACATGTAGCCTCGAGTGTGTTCTTTCTCTGTAATACTACCATTCAGGCTGGTCATGTAATCAGTTCGGCTGCTGGCCACACTTTCTTGTGTGGAGGGGTGGTCGCAATTGAGTAAGTATTCAGTGTATTTATATAAATATTACTAAGCTATTAATGACAAGAGGGAGGAAAGGGACAGTAATTCACCACTTACATATATATTAATCTTTTATTTTCCTATTTTTATTTATTGACATCTCTCCTTTTTACCTTTTCAGAGGAGACCGTACTGACGCAAGTGATGATAGGTGTTTCACGTTATGTGTTTCATATGAGTAGCTACTATATCGGATGTAATCTCAGTTTAACATTGATCCACGTTAATATCATGAACGTAATAACTATATTATACCAGACTACCATTACATTTTATCAACTGACATTTGACGAAAGAATAAAATATATTAAAAGTTGACCTTAACTTGGCAATCATCAACCAAGGATATTCCAGAAAGTGATATGATTAATCTTATTTTACGTTAATGCTATTAAGTTACTGCAAACGATTGTTATCAAGCATATATATATATGAAAACAGTAAAGGATGTCGTAAATAGTATCTAAATATAGATATGATGTCCAGATTTCGATCTAAAGTAACTAAGAATTTTTTTTATGAAACAAGGTCTAAATCAATGTAAATCCATTATGGTAATTTTCAGTGGTTTGGTGGAATCGGGGTTAGAAATCCCCAAATCGGTAGATTTCTTAATGACAAGCCATTTCGTTAATTGTCATGCCACTACGCTTGTAACAAATAAAATAATAATTTTAGGATTTAATTGACTAGCTTTACCATGTTTAAAGACAATGTTTATCATTGCAGCTTTCTTGTCCGTAGAGATGAGTTCTCTTAAATATTGTTTATTATTATTATTATTATTATTATTATTATTATTATTATTATTATTATTATTATTATTATTATTATTGATTTGTGAAAATACAGGTTAGGTTCAAAGATCTGTATATTGCAGTGTTCTGGTTGGTAGATTCTAAAATATAACATATTCGGGAAATGAACCCTTCGCCTTTTTTATTATAAATAGAATGCCTTATAAAAGTTTTTTTTTTTTTTTACAAAGTTTCTTTAAATCTTTCTTTAAATCTATTTGGGTGTTTCGAAGCGTGGGAAATAGAAAGCCTTTGGCTCCAGAGGTAAAAGTGGATCTGAAAAGGTGGGGGGACGGTAGGTAGTGGATGAAGCCACGCGACTCCCCCTGTCTATCTTTGCCCATTGTAATTTTTTTAGGAACTGGGAAACGCCGTACATATATTTTCGAGGTGGGG
This sequence comes from Thermobia domestica, assembly GCF_964235325.1. NCBI lineage: Eukaryota > Metazoa > Arthropoda > Insecta > Zygentoma > Lepismatidae > Thermobia > Thermobia domestica. The sequence continues at coordinate 76,213,571 of NC_137456.1, forward strand.
GACTTCGTCCTCCCGCGTTTGCCCGCCCTTTATGTGGCCTCGGGAGAAAGATACATGCCTTAGCCCACAGCGGCCTCAGACGGAATCGGTGAAACTCCGTAGCTCATGGCAGCCACAGGAGTATGTATTAGAGGAAGTTCTGTAGCCCATAGCGGTCTTGGGAGAAGGTACTGTAGGTGGAGCGATCAGCACTGTCACTGGTAATTTCCTATTCCTGTGCTCCTCTTTCATAGCCATCTTGGAGGGAGGACTAGAGCGGGGTAGTCGGTCTTCTTCGTTGCTCCTCGAGTCCTCTTCGTATATTCCTGATTATGTGGTCTCTTTATGTCATCTGCCACTCTTTGTAATTGTAAGAACACGTATTTGTAGTATAAGCATGTGGCTTGTAGTGTGTATATAGGTATGCAGATCCTCACAATATATATTTACACATATATTACATATATTTTCTTCTTCTTCTCCTTCTTCTAGATCAGGCTCTTGCGTTTTCGATCAGGCTAGACACTTTCGTCAACTTCAATTTATATCAGATTTTTAGTATTTTTTTAACTTTTTGTACCACTGGCGACTTTTGGGGAAAGATATCTTTAATAATTATTTAATGTTACCACTACAAGCTGTAAAAAAGAAAAAAATAAAACAGAAAACAAAACAAAGCTTCATAAGTTTCAAAAAGCTGCATGCAAGAATTCGTACATGAGATAATCTTTCTTTCCTTATTTTTACTGGTGTGACATCCCTCAAGAGCCGCTTGTTGATTGGAACATTTATATCAGCATCATACACTACCGTCAGGACTTCTCTATATCGCACTTTAAATTCTGTGCTTGTTCGCGTTATCCGTAGTACATAACAAGATATAAAATTAAGCAGTTTTCGATAGAACCATAAGTGCTCCCATTTTAGAGAAGTTTTACTGTATTACTGTCTAATAATACATTTACCTTGCATCCTAATGACAGTTTTAATAAATTAGTCTCATAACGTTGAGATTAACACTAATCGTTGTAATTCAGTTTGACAACTCAAAAGTGCATAACTGCCAAATGTAAAATTTTCTATTCCATGGGAATCTGTAGAAGAAAATTAATTTAGAGGCGGCTCTCTTGAAAGAAGTCGGGGTGTACGAAACACCACGAGACAAGAATTGAGGCTGTTCCTAGGAAATGTGTCATAAAAGTAATTGTCTCGTCTTAAATAATGTGTCTGTTCTTATTGGAAGTGTCCTGTCTCGTCCCGATTCTTGTCATCAAAATTCTCTTTCGTCTCGTGTGCAACCCTCGGGGAAAAAAAAGCCGGCATAAGCGTGGGACGTAAAACTTAAAGATTTAACCTAATTCATGTATATTCTCGGCATAGCAAGAAAGTTTGAATGAAATGCGAACGGAAGGTCTATGAAGGTTTGTCATAAATAATAATATGTTTTTTTTTATTTAATTAATTGAAAAACAGTCATACAAGCACATTATTAAAACGAATACGTAAAGTTAGAACAAATAATACTGTATGAAACTCAAAAGTAAATGAATAATATATGTGGAACTTAACAAACAAAAGATACACTTAATGCATATTTAAGTTAAAAGCTTCCGGACTTTTTTTTTTATTATTTCTTTGTCCATTTGTAAGTTTCTTTGAGGTAAGCAGCTTGACTCTATTGTATTGTCAAGGGAAATACAGAAATACACTTTTTTCTTCTCTCCATTCGAATTCGTATGATATTCTGCCGCATTAGTTCGTTCCCTGGAAGGAAAGAAAGAAACAAAAATAATAGTGTATTTCATATCGCTTCTAATATATTTCGAGACATAATGCAAATAAAGGAAAATACTTACTTTTTTTTTTATCAGTTTGCAGCAACATACAATGCTTTGTTACTACTTTTCCTTCTATGTGTGATGTTAGCTATTTCTTTCTATATATTGTTTTTTGTTTTGTCATCTCTTTGCTTTCTTTTCTGTTATTTCTTGCCCTTTTTCTGTTTTCTATTACCTCTTGTCCTTTATCTTTTCCTTCTTTGTTTTCTGTTACCTCTTTTTCTTTCTCTTTGTCTTCTGTTGTCTCTTTTTCTTTTTCTTTCTCTTTTCCTTTCTTTGTTATCTGACACCTCTTTCCCTTTCTTTGCTTTCTGTTACCTATTCCCCTTTTTTCTTTTTTCTCTCCTCATCCTTTATTGTGGTGCAAGTGTGTTGTGCTTTGTGAAGTCTCAATATCTTTCAATATTTTTAGTCCAAATGTATTTAAATATACAGGATGTTTCAAAATGAAAATCGGGGTTTAAGGCTTTGCAGTATTTACTACAATTATAAATAATACATCAAATGGAAGAGCAACTCAAACAGTTTTTTGTACGCGCGCATAGACATGCACTGTTTCCTCTGTCTGCCGTTAGAAAGCGCTAGTAGCAAAGATGGCGACTAATGAGCACAAAGCTTTTTTCTGTTTTACATTTTACAAAGACTGAATCTGTAGTTACACTGCAACCATCTGTGTGAAGAATTTAAAGGATATGCTTACAAATACGTCCTTATCGTTTGCAGTTGCTACAAACTCTAAAACCTACAGACTACGGTTTACCTGCCAGCTTTGCAAATTAAATGTTAGTCCATGACGATTAAGATTTTTTCTGAATCGTGTCGTCTTCAGTGATATATCGACGTTTCACGTAAGTGGCGATGTGAACACTCATGTTAGCGCCTTGCGGTCAGCAAATCTTCATGAGATGGTACAGTTGAACGAGACTCCTCTAAATCGAACGTGTTTTATGCCATATTCCAGCGGAAAGTTTCTGAGCCATTCACGCCTACCTATCCTGCGGTACTTCGGCAACAATTTTATTGAGGTAGTTAGTGAGTACTTCAGATTATATGCCCGTAGCCAAACTTGACTCGAATTGGACTCCTGGTGGAAGTTCATATGGTTCGGATCCCACTTTAATGTTTGGGTCTACTTCTTATATAATTTTGTACTGAAAGGTACATTTAACTTCAAAACGAACCACTAACAAATTTTCGTACAAAGAATAATAGTAATTCTTGATGATATATTCTTTGGACGATTATGATATATTAATTGATATATATGATATTATTGATATTATTGATATATAAGCAATCCATGATATATTAATTATAGTAAAGAAATAAGTAATCAAAACAACAGTTCCTTCCTTCACCATCCTTTCAATGTTAATACTTCATATTTCAGAGAAATATGCTATTCGATAAGCATATATTAGCTTAACTGTGAGCTGAAGACCGGAATTCGGTTTATAAAAAGTGAAATAATTAACAATTTTCTGCTTTTCAAAAAAATTGTATATGTTATTAGCATGTTAGTGCTACTTAGATATAAACTGATTCATTGTTCAACACGCACGTTTTGTTGAGTTAAACAGAAAAATAAGAAAGGAAAAGAAAGCTATGAAGATACCCAGGAGGTCCTATCTGCTCATCCTCTTTAAACGGTTTTCTCCTGGTAAAAGCTGTTTTATTATTTTAATTCTCAGGCTTAAGGGTTGATATAGTAAAAGGATAATACGTTTATTCTGTTTGCAAAGGCCTCAAAATCAGTAGTTATTTTTAAACCTTACTCAATACTTCTGGTCTTTAATTGATCCTATCCTGGATAACTGGGGGCGCGGTGGCTCGGTAGTAGAGCGTTCACCTCCGGTGCTTGGATTCCCTGGTTTGATCCTAGCTCGCGCCGCGTGGACTTAGTGATGGACGAACATCGTGCTCGTGGGTTTTCTCGGGGTTCTCCCGTTTCCTCCCACTTTCTTCGTTCCATCATTTCATTCATTTCTCATCATCACCGTCATCATCGTCATCATCACCTTTAGCCTAACCGGCATAACCGTGAGACGTAAAACTGAAAACTTTCATTTCATTTTTCATTTCCTATCCTGGATAAGACATTGGATAAGAAAGTTGTTATTTTGTAAAAATTATATACTTTAATTATATCTAAATCTTTGATGGTTAGTTGAACTGAATGTTTTTCAATCATGAAGATCCTTGACAACTTTACCCAAGGTAAGCTTTAACAAGATTTTTTTTTTTAATATGACTGGACGTATGAGAAGAAATAATCAAGAGCTGCGTTTCAATAAAAATCAAAACTTCTAATACTGTAAATACATCAAGAAATAGTTGGAATATTATGTATGTGAAACAATGATGTCTTGACGTTTAGCATACTGTATAGTATATTGCCCCACAGCTCAACAGAATTCTTGTAAAGATATGTTCAATATCGTCTGAGTCATTTTTGAAAAAAAAAATCGTTTGAGAAAAACTCACCCCCAAGAATAACTACCTATCGTACAAATTTTAGCACAAATTAGTCCATGTCATATTGTAATATTATTAATGAGATATTTGTTTTTGAAATATGAAGAAAATCGCCAGGGTCGTTTTTTGAGAAAATCGTTCGAAAGAAAACTCATCCCGAGAATAAACTATTCCTTCTCGATTTTTCCCAGTTTCTGGATAGGTGACTAATAAAATATAAACAAAATCGTTAGAGCCGTTTCTGACGTAATCGCAGTTTGTCTTTTTTTTTTTTATTTTTACCCTTAAGTAAACTATCCTTATTTTCAGAGGTAGGAAGAAAATTCGAAAAACTCCTCTGGAGGATCACATAAATTTGGTTAACATATGTTGAATGGTGTGGCTTCTAAGCGAGTGTATACCAGGATGAATAGGAAGACAGATATCAAAAAATTACCTTTTTTGGTGTCTGTGGGCAGGAAACGTGTAAATCTGTTCAAATCTGAAATTCGATTTCTTTTCACAATCACCAAACACTTCTCTCCTTATGTCTCTCGAATATAAAGATTGTTCAGTAAACCATATAAAATGAGTAATATTCTATCGTAACTAATCATAATTGAAAACGTGTTAAACCTATATATTTGTAATTTTATTTTCTTTCCTGATAATATTTTGTTGCAGTTGAAACTTTAAGTTTATTCACTAAGTCATTTTACAATTGTTTTACTAGCTCAAGCTTTGCCAACTAGACATTATTCTATTGGACATAACACAGTATTATAACTAGTGGTGGGCACAAAAACCGGTTCTTCGGTTTTCGGTTTTCAGAAAAACCGGCTTTGGTTTACTTCAAAGCCGGTTCGGTTTTCTCCGAAACCGGTTATCGGTTTTCTCTGAAACCGGTTCGTTTTTTCACCTGATCCGGTTTGAGTTTTCTTCAAAACCGATTCCGGTTTTTTTCAAAATTTGTTCTATTTCTGATCAGAATGGTGTTTCGTTGTTCTCCGGAAACCGAATCCATTTCCACAGAAATAGTCTTATGTGTTTTCGAAATGTTTTCACCGAAACCAGTTTCGGTGAAAACCGAACCGGGTTTGGAGAAAACCGAAATGTCGGTTTTTCGGGTTTCGGTTTTATAGAAACCGATTTTCAATTTTTATAAAAACCGGTTTTGCCCATCCCTAATTATAACAGTCTCTTTGAACAACATTACAATTAGTGTCAAGTCACTGTTAGGAGTATATGTGTCACCCTGAAAAGTTCTATCCCGGGCCAAGTAAGTTTATGGTGGAAAGCATCGTGTCCGTGAGTTTTCTCGGGGTACTTCCGTTTCCTTCCACAGTATCATTTCACTAATTCTTGCACCATCACTCACTTACTTTAAATATCCATCTCCCTTAGCGTAAAAGGTGTAATCGTGGGACGTTAACCTGAAATATTTCATTTTAATTTTTAAGATTTAATCATAACTTTGGGTTATTTCTCATTAACTTTACTGTGTATTGTGGTCTTCTTGGTGTCATTATTGAAAATTTAATGAGGGTATACCTTAGTGTCAATTTTGTATTAAGAGATGACGCGGTTATCCCACAACATTACTTTTTAAGTCTACGAAAAACTCATTTTTCCTCGAAAACTACATTCATGCATATCATTCTCTTCAGTTCAATGGGATTATCGATTATTCTATGTCACACTCTTGAACATTTTTTCCCCGTTATTCACTAATACGTAATATTGAGAATTGTATTTTAAAATAATCAGTACAAATGTGATACTCCTTGATAGTTATATAGGAATGTTAATTATAAATACAAACTTTTAAATTAAACAATGGCGTGTGTAAGGGTGTTCCAGAGTTTTAACCCTTTCTTGACTAAGATATTGTGGAAAAATAAAGATACTATATTAAGTTATGTGCATGCAAAAATCCTTGAACCTCTCCCCCTTGATGAAATTCTGCGTATGCCACTGCGTGACTCGATATACTAGTAACTGAACCATCAAAATTTATAGATGGAAGATCAAGGATTGATTTCATCTATTTAATATGCTGCAAAAAGATCCTTATACATTTCAAGTCCAGCACGCAAAACCCCATATACTCCTACAGATCCGCATATACATACAGTTATATTTAAAGCCTCTTTCTCCCCTTGATTTCATTTATATGTTGGGCAAAAGATACTCAGTTCGTTTGTTGATATATGCAGATGAGGTAATTCCATTAGTGAATTAAGGACCTCGTTTTTTTTTGTTTTTTTTTTTTTTGTTACAATTTCTTTGCTTTAGCTGATTAATATGTACAGAAACAAATGGGCAGAGGAGTCATTATTTGCAAAATTAGAGCCAATTTCATTATAGAAGATTATCTTATATGTATCTCCTATAGATAAACTGGGTAGTGGAACATGTGTATGTGTATAAATTTACGTTAAGGAAAAGGGCTTGATGTTGCGACGAGAGTCTGTTTGGGTGTGATCTATTATTTTGCTGTGAATTATGCACTCCAGCAGAACCGTGTCAGTAAATGTAAATATGCAAACCTTTGCAAATTAGGAGGGCTGGTTCGTAAAACACATTATAACAGAAAAAAATCTCAGCTTTTTTGTATATTATTATTCAAATGTATACAAACGTGTTGATTACATAAACGCAAGCACAAACAAAGGCAACAAACACACGTGAAACCTAGCGAACTGAATGCGAATGCAGATGAAAGGTCGTGCGTTTACTTTATAAACTGATTCCAATTACTTTTTTTGATTTCACATGTTAATAAGTTGTGTATTCATTAAACTTATTCGACCATTGCATGAATCAGTTTCACAGAAAACAGCTATCACAAAATTAGCTGTAATCAGTTCTTTGCCTAGGAAAACATAAAGCTAATATGAAAGATTTGAAACATCACAAAACTAGTTTGAGTCAATTCTTCGTCTCATACTGTAAGAGACAAACTTAGTAGAAAAGATTTGAAACATCACAAAACTAGTTTGAGTCAATTCTTCGTCTCATACTGTAAGAGACAAACTTAGTAGAAAAAATTTGAAACATCACAAAACTAGTTTGAGTCAATTCTTCGTCTCATACTGTAAGAGACGAACTTAGTAGAAAAGATTTGAAACATCACAAAACTAGTTTGAGTCAATTCTTCGTCTCATACTATAAGAGACGAACTTATTAGAAAAAAATTTGAAACATCACAAAACTAACTGAAATTAGTTATTTGTCCCGTTAAAGACAAAGTTAATAGATTTGAAACATCACAGAAACTAGCTTAAATAATCTTTTCACTCCGTAAAAGACAAACCTAATAGGAAAGATTTCAAACATCAAAACTTGTTGAAATACGTGTAAGTTCTTCACTATGTGAAAGACAGTTATTAGGGAAGATTTGAAACATCACAAAGCTAGCTGAAATTGGTTCTTCGCCTTGTAAAATATGAAGTTATTAATTTCAAACATCATAAAACTAGCTGAAATCAGTTCTTCGTCCCGTAAAAGACAAAGTTATTAAAGTTGATTTGAAACATCTCAAAATTAGCTGAATTCAATTTTTTGACGCGTAAAAGACAAAGTTAATAGAAAAGTTTGATAGTCCACATCATAAACTTCCTGAAATCATATCTTTGCCCCCGTAAAACACAAAGTTAATAGAAAAAGTTGAAGCCACAGAAGTATCTAAAATCAGTTCTTAGTCCTGTAAAATATAATGGAAAAGATTTTAAAAGTCGCAAAAGTAGTTGAAATCATATCTTTACCCCGTAAAACACAAAGAAAAGAAAAGATTTTTAAAATCACAAAACTAGCTAAAATCAGTTCTTCGCCTCGTAAAAAGACAAAATTAATGGGAAATTGAAACTTCTGCAACCTAGTTTTTAACAAACTTCTTAAATACCTTTTTTTCCGCAGCAGATACAATTAAAATCGTTTTCTTGTTCATACCCACAACTTTAAATTTACATTATTTCATGGAAAATCTTAATCAAAAGATCCCAAATAATCTTTTACCCAAATCATGCACCTTTACTTCTGGGCACTTTAATTCTCAATATGTGTGTCATGTTATAACATTGTATTAGTAATATCGCGAACACTGATTTATTAATCTAAAGTAAAATCTACAGGTAAAATACACTATGACACAGAAAGGGGAAACTTTGAAAGCGTCTTATTGATCGAACTAAATATAGATTTTAAAAATGTCTCTTGTTGTTGTTGCTCCATTTGAAACACAACATTGTCTCTTGACCTAGCAAACTCTATTTGTTTCCTTACGGTCTTGGAAAACCAAACAAATATTGCTTCCAAGCTTTGGTTTCCTGTTTACATATTGTCCCAGTGTTTTGAGGCTAACGTTCTCTCTTTGGCGTTTGTGACTTTCTTCGATATTAAATTTACGTAGACGAGAGTGTGGGAGAAAGGTTACAATTCAATCAATATGGTGGCTTCTTGTTATTGTTATCTGCTTCAGACGTCGTGTTTGAACTTTTGATCAGGATGACAAAGGATGTCAAAAGAGGAGATGTATACACATTATTGTTGTCAGGCATTCTTCGCTAGCACATTCAACAATGTCGGTGCTTGTCACGTTACTAGCAGAATAATTAGGTATAATCCCATCTCTTTCGCCATATATTAGTAATATCTATATCTCGGACATAAAAATCCATCATATCATTGGAATTTTTTAAAATGTATTTTACTAAACACCATAATTCATAAATGTCAGGAAGTTGCAAAATGGAACACGTTTGATTTTTTTTCTTTATGGCAGGAGCCATCATGGAGATATCTGGTAGTTTGCTTCAGGGATCCTAATGAGATCATGGTCTATGTCAGGGTACTTCATTGGTTAGTTCAATTCTTTATAAGAGAGATTAAGAAATCTTGTATATATTTGAAGCGTGGAGATAAATAACCGACAGAGCCCAGTTTAGTACTTTCAGGAACTCAGATTTCAACTTCAGATACTTTATAACATTAAGGTGAATGATATCTTTAGGTGAACAGTGTTTTTCGGGAAGTTTTTGTTGTCTAATCAGTCGCTTCTAGTAGCTGTGAATAACAGCATTAATAACCATGGGCGCCCGAAGAAAATTTTCTAGGTGAGCTCAAATTCCTGGTTGCTATATTACTTTTGCTATTTTTTATTTGTATTAAGAAAATCTTAAGAAATTTAATACATTTTCGGGCCCCACCCTGTCCTCCTCTTCGGGCGTCCATGTTAATAACTATCAATATTGTTAATTATTGACATATTATTAATTAGACTTAGTTGGTTTTCTCTTGCATTAGTAATTTTTTTTCTTTTCATTCAAGATTTTATGGACCTCAAATGTTCCTAACCTAATAACAATACAAACTAGCTACATAGAGCTGTTTCATTTTCTAACACAGAATGGTTGCCAACCTTATTTAACTGGCGTCCTCTTCGTTAGCACTGCACATTTCATGCCCCTTCCCCTTCCTTTGCCTTAACCCTTTTACAATTTGAGATGCTGCGTTGAATTCTTAAATCTTCAATAATAGTAATTACATATCTTTAGTAAGAATGGATGGATGTTCCAAAATAAGTCTTGAGCGCTTCGAGGAATTTCAGCGAATCTTAGTACACATATGATACATAAAAAGAAAAACACTCGGGGGTAAGACATCGGAAATATCTCTAGTAGATGGGAACGGGGCGACATGTAAAAATAATGAAAACACCGTTAGTTGTATCGAATCCATAGCATTCGAGATTGCTGAAATAAATTGTAACACTCCCAATGCCGTCCAAGTCCAATTTCACTCCCATAAGGGATGGAGGATGATAAAGGGTAGAGGTTTGATTGGGTGATATGTAAAATACATTTCTTAGTTGTATAGCCTCTAAATTTCATATTCTTCCCAACCCTCCAAACAAAAATGTACTTAGGCCTATTAGCTATGAATATGTTTAGCAACAATAGATTTAACGAAGTACTAGCTGAACCTGTGCTCTTTACACAGCGCATCATTCATATATGAGCATGAATCTCCTTGTCATTCCTCACAACATCTGTACATGTCCCTTTACAGACACAAGTGAAAGACGACTTGATAAAATCGGCAAGGGATACCATAAAGGTGAGATATTTTCGATTATTTTTTTCAATATTTCGCATCTTTTGCAAGATTGAGCCTACTTCCGGTTGGAGTTTCTAATTCATGTATGATCAGTGTTTTCTTTCTTCTTGCATGTACTATGTAATAAGCAAATACATTACACACATAATTAATTATAATGTCAGTAATACATGGTGTTCACTGGGCAAAACACTCCTAACAATATATTCATCTTAGCCTGGAGAAATGGTTATCCTTCGTTTTTTCATTATCATTTGGCTACGAAACAAACGCCTGACAGATATACAACCCCTGTATACAACTACATTGTGTTGGAATGTATAACTCGTAGGATATGATGCGTTACTTTTTAAAATTTCAACAGTTTCAGTGTATTCTTAAAAATGTAATTAACAAGTAACGGCCACGTTTTTTAAATATTCAATTAGAACTGGACAATCTACACAAAACTTGGAATCGACTTGGAATGGACGGCACGCTTCTAGCACTTGTGGTTTTCAAGATTTCATTGTCGAAAGAATTGCAGACAAACATAAACTTTTCTTTGGAGACAAACCTAGCATTTTAATATATAGACTAGCTCAACCTGCGCTCTCTACACAGCGCATCATTCGCATATGAGCATAAATCTCCTTCTCATTCCTTACAACATATGTACATGTCCCTTTACAGACACAAGTGAAAGACGTCTTCATTTTAAAAAAAAATCGTCAAGGGGCATCATAAAGGGGAGATTTTTCGATTATTTTTTCTCAATATCTCGCACCGTTTGCAAGATTTGAGCCTACTTCCGGTTGGATTTTCTAATTCATGTATGATCAGTGTTTTCTTTCTTCTTGCATGCAGTATGTAATAAGCAAATACATTACATATACAATTAATTATAATGTCAGTTATATATGGTGTTCATTGGGCAACACTCAAAAAACAAAGATTTATCTTAAGACTCGAGAAATGGTTATCCTTCCTTTTTCACTATTATTTGACCATGGAACAAACGCCTGAGACATATACAACCCCAATATACAGCATTGTGGTGTTGGAATGTATAATGCATAGGATATGATGCTTAGTTTTTTTTTAATTTCAACGCTTCCAGTGTACCCTAAAAGAATGTAATAAAGAAATAATGGCCGTTTTTTTTAATGTTCAATTAGAACTGGACAATCTACGCAAAATTTCCAATCGATCAGTGAAAACGTCATCTTTCTAGAGTCTGTAGTTTCCGAGATCTCATTTTCGAAAGGATTGACCACAAACATATAAACATAGTTTAAAAGAACTCGGAAGATGGAAGCACAACTCACATGCATGAATTTTAGAGAAGGCTTATTAAAATACAAAGGTTTTGAACAATAATTTTATATCATAAACTTTATGAAAAAGATATAGTTAACTAATTTAGACTATTTAAAGTACAAATACTTAAAATGTTTGTCTCTGTTAAACGTGAAATCACACATAACCGTAAATGAAAGATTTGAAAGCCAAAGTTATAGGTTGGAGCTCAAGTGCTTTTAAATGCTGTTGTAGCATTTTAATAGATAGATAAATACACTTTTTCACTTCCAATCTTATTGATTAGCTATATCCATCTGTCGACAGATACCAGAGCAATAATAGCAAAGGATAGAGAGAAACGGTTTTCTGATATGGATCGCAATTGAGCAATGTGTGTTCAGTATTTACAAAATATATTTTTTCTATATTACCATAGGCTTCTAAAACCGTGGAAGGTTGAACTTCATGTAGCTTTCAATATTGACCTTCGACAGTAATGAATATATTTTTTTTATTTATATGAAGTTATTGTTCCAAATATTTTTTTATTTATATGAATTTAATGTTCCAAAAATAGGTTCAATCTCAGCTTTCATCTCTTGCGTACCAGTGACATCCATGTGGATGTCATGTAAACGCATCCCTTATTAAAGGACGTGTTAATCCTGGAGATGATGAAATTTGTTAGTAGATGCAAGGCAAGACTTAGTTCTGCTATTTCTCCTTAGGTGACAACACCATACTGAGAGAAAAGACAAAAAAATGTGTTGTTTCTGTAGATGGCAGGTCTAAGGTAGCATTCAATTACAACACACATGTGTTTGTTTTGACGATAAACAATTAGCAACTTCGAGATCGGAAAACAAAAAGCTTTGTCTTTTATCTTCGGTCAGTGTTGCCAACCTGAAGTAGCATAAAATCTCTTCAAAATATCAGAATTTCCCTTTTTTCAGTCCAAATGTTCCACAATGAAAATAATTGTTTTTATCTGTAATGTGAATGGACGCACAATAACTATGCTCTATATAATGGTCTACACAGTCTTTTAACAATATGTGAAACTGGTATTACAGCACGCACATAGGAAAATGACACGTGGAACGCAAGTGGTTAATATCTTTATTGGACCAGAATTTCACCCTAAATTGAAATTAAACCTTTAGTATAGCTTTCCATTTTTGTAAAGTGAAACTACTACATTTCTCTAAAGTTAAATTAAATCTTTAGTATAACTTTCCGTTTTCATTCTCTCAAGTGAAATTAAATCTTTGGTATATCTTCCTATTTCTCTCAACTTAAATTAAGTCTTTAGTATAACTACAATTTTTTTGAAGTGAAATTAAATCATTAGTATAACTCCCCATTTCTCTAAAGTGATATTAAATCTGTATTGTAACTTCCCATTCTGTAAAGTGAAACTAAAATTTTAGTGTAACGTCCTATTTCTCTAAAATGAAATTAAATCTTTAATATAATTTTCAGTTTCTCTAAAGTGAAATTAAATCAGTAGTATGGCTTTCCATTTTCATTCTCTCCAGTAAAATTATATCTTTGGTATATCTTCCCATTTCTGTCAAATGAAATTAAGTCTTCAGTATAACTGTACATTTCTATAAAGTGAAATAAAATATTTAATATAACTCTCCATCTTCATTCTCTCAAATTAAATTAAATCTTTTTTTTCTTTTTTTTCTCATTTGTCACAAGGGAAAGCAAATCTTTAATATAAGTTTCCGTTTCTCTAAAGTGAAATTAAATTTGTAGGGCAACTTCCCGTTTCTCTAAAGTGAAATTAAATCTGTAAGGCAACTTCTCGTTTCTCTAAAGTGAAATTAAATCTGTAATGCAACTTCTCGTTTCTCTAAAATGAAATTAAATTTGTAGTGCAACTTCCCGTTTCTCTAAAATGAAATTAAATTTGCAGTGCAACTTCCCGTTTCTCTAAAATGAAATTAAATATGTAGGGCAACTACCCGTTTCTCTAAAGTGAAATTAAATCTGTAGTGCAACTTCCCGTTTCTCTAAAGTGTTATTAAATTTTGGTGTACCTTCCACGGTTATGCTCTTTTAATTTAAAGGAGATCGTATTATTGAAAGTGAATGATTACGTAAAGAATGAAATGAAGATATTGAGTTGAGATGGGTAACTCCGAGAAAACACACGATATTGACTTCCACACGCTCATATTTCTGGACTAGAACCGCAAATCTGTCCCATTAAAATTAAGCTCTTTACTACTAAACTAATGTGTTTTTTTGTGTATTTTAACAATATCTTTCAAGAGAAATGAATAATTCGTTGATTGATTTTTGTCTCGTTAATCCTGAAATGGAACCATATGAATTTTCTTTTTCCTTTCTTAACGTTCAAAAGATGCCAACCAACCCTTGTGTCATGCATTTTATTTTGGTAGAGGGCTTCCTAAATCCCTAACCCACTCAAAATCTTCTTAAATAAATCATGTTTAATGGTGATCACGTATTAAGAAATTTACAGAAGGATTTTCCGTTTTGACGTTGATATCTCATATTCCATGCACACGTTATGCTTTCCTATTTTAATAACGTGTCAAAAGAAGCTTTGTGATATTATACCTGATACACCAGAGATGTAATACAAAAGAATCGTTTATTATGGACGTATAAAATCCGCAATGAGGCAAAAAATGCTTCATTATATAACGTTGTTCTATACAGTAAATCTTGGCTGACTTTGATCTGAAGATTTTATCAGTGTTGAGAATTCGATACTACAACTGAAGCGTTTGCTGTAGCTGTCTACCCCGTACTCAGCTCTTTTGTTTGATTTTTTTTTTTTTTAAATATATATCCATTTTCACAGGTTTCCTGCTTACACTTCAAAGAAGCATGTGTTTTCGGACTGTTGTTGTTGTTTTTCAATGCAGGGCTGCAAGGGATGTTGGGATCTTCTCGTCGTAAAGTTGGAAAGATTTGGCCACGTGATCCTAAGTAGCTTAGACTTCGTTTTCACCGGCTTCTCTTTGCGTTTGTCTGCTTTCTTCTTCTTTTTGTTGCTGTCGGTATTATTATTATTATTATTATTATTATTAGCATTAGCATTATTATTTCGCTTCAAGCTAAAGAAGTTCAGAAACGTGTTTCGATGAATTTGTGTAAATATGTTCGTTCCCTTCTTCCAAGAAAAAAGTTTCTAACCAAGTTACTTGCACACACACACACAATCTGGAATTCAGCCCTTTCTGTAAACTTACCACAAAGAAACATCATATGCATATGTTTCGCAAGCTATTCAACGAACTTTACGTAAAGATTTTTCCTATCATTAGTATTGCTTCCGTTATTTGTTCTACGAATTTCATGTCATAAAGTTGAAAAACTTTATAGCTTTCAAAAAATTGTATCACGTTTCGTGAGATTGTCATTTGTTTTTCACATATGGTATCTTGAAAGTGATTAGCACAGAGTTTGTCCAGCAGAAGCTATTCGGTATTTTTAATGGTTGTGTAATAGTGTACAAATATTACGTGTATTACTACGAAGTCAGTGATGCCAACCCGTGAGTAAAATTCCCATTTTATGGGATTTTTTGACAATTTTTATGATAGGGATATGAAAGGGAATTTACGTCAAAATTAGCAGCATATGTGGGATTTTTGGTATATTTATTTTATCCATGTCAGTAACATTCTCTACGAGCGGGATGTATCCTAATGACGCTTGAATAGACGTGAAATCAGTGCTAATTGTCAAATTTTGTTGTTGGAAAGTGCATATTAGTATCAAAGTTATTTGTGCAGAAACTTGTGAATCTGAAACAACAAACATCAAGAAACGTAAATTGTATTCTGGAGCTTTAAAAAATCACGAATGAAAGAATTATATTACCAAACGACAAACAAGCAAATTCTAAAAGGTCCTATATGAAATAACTAGAGAATGAAGTTTGCCTAGTTTTATACATTTAGTTGAAGATTATGGCACAAACGCGTGATGAAAATTCTAAATTCTGATAACAAAATGTGCTTGTTTTCACTATAAATTTCAAAAGTCTCTTCTAATCAAGAAAAATAATTATTAGGAGTTTAGAAGATCGAAATTTATGAATAATTCACTCAAATAATGAAGAAAGTAAGTGACAGTAGCTTCAATTTTAATATTTTATAAATTTTGAAAATTTGTAATTAGTATAGCACGTGGGAATTTTAAGAGCAAAATGTCAACTTGTCCCCTTTCGAGAAGGGAATTTATAAGATTACAGGTTGGGATCACTGTTTGGTCTATGTATGTTACTGTTAGAAATCAAGCAATAATAATTGCCATCAGGTCGGGTCAACGAACGAGGTACATTTTAACCCCATAGAATTATATTTTGTCTTTTCTCGAAAATTACGCATAAGAGTTTGTCCTCAAGCAGTCGTTGTGTTCAGACCTATCAATTTGTATATGTCTTGTCTTTCGACACTACAGTAGCGTACAAATCAATCCGAACAAGATATACATTTTGTCATTTAATGCAATTCCGACAGAATCCTTAGAGATATCCTTAATACTTTATATGATCTATCATGTTCTTGTGACATCTTTAGGAATGAATTATACTAAATTTACGCAAATGTTTTCTTTTTTTTAAATTCTTTCGTCAGGGTATCACATGTTAACAAGGACACAAAGCATTTTTCTAATTGGTTGAACAATCCCCTTTTAACATCCTTCTTTTGCAGATCGATCATAAATTTTCTATTGGATTTAAGTCTGGTGAGTTTCCTGGCGAGGGGAATACTTGTACATTATTATTATTATGAAAGAATTCATTGACGTTTCGAGATATATATATGACATTTTGCTAGGTCCTGCACTATCACCAGTTGGAAATATTTCTTGAGATAAGACTTTACGTCGCAGTACAGTATTTCAGTATATTTCTCATCGTCCACCATCCCTTTAACAAGAACTATTGATCTAAGCCCTACAAATGTAAAACAACCCCAGAACATTATTTTCGGTAGATGTTTTGGAGTTCGTTGCAGGTGTGCTGGTGAAAGTTTTTCACCTGTGCTTTTAGGAATGAAAGAAACATTGTGATCACACACTTCGAAATGGCATTCGATCGAGAAAAAAAAAAAACACTTCCTTCCGGTCACTCACGGTCCAGTTCAGATAAAGTTTTGCCCACATTACACGGTTCTTACACATTTCTTTTACACGCGGCAGTTTTTCAATGGCTTACAAACTTTTCGTCCAGACTCAAGCAATCTGCGATGCACAGTTGTAAAGTAAAAGTCCAATTCACTTGATACTAAATCACGTGATAAATCAACAGCAGTTAGTCTGGAGTTCTGTTAGCTTTTTCTACTAAGAATTCAGTTATTTTTCAACGAAGTTTTCCATTTGCGATCACATTTTCCCTTCCTTTGAGACTCGATGGATCCAGTCACACGGTATTGCTTCACAATTGAATTAACCGTACCCAATCCGACCGACATAACCTTCTATACCAATTTGTGTCTGTGACATTAAAGTATACTGTGATAACATTGAAGTACCGTATGTTTTTAGAACATTGGACACTAGTGTCTAAGTTATTTCTAAAACTAAATTATTTCTTAAGTTAATAAGAATTAGGGCTACAAAATTTAGTGCTAAAACTATAAGTAAATGTTAATTTAACATGTCGTGGCTACCACCTACTTATGATATAGGTAGTTTATCATATCTTGCTTTATATCAACCTCTTCTATCTTACTAACCAATAAAATAATCGAAAGATGGCGTTAGTGTAACTCAAAATGTGTGGGGCAATACTAAAGTGCCTTCAAAAGACCTCCCTTGTATGCGCCTTTAGCTTAGGAGACCAGGGTTCAGTTCCTGACTGACGAGAGCTCATATGGTTCGGATCCCGAGTTAAGTTGTAGATCCACGTCACACATAGTTTCGCTGCTGAAAGGAAAGATAAACTCAAAATAAAATAAAATAAAGCTATAGTGCATACGTTAGCTTAGTGCTTTACGTTTGTTTCTATCTCATGGTATGAATTTCCCTTCAATCCAGTGTGTTGGATCTTATTATAGAGCTCAATGTCATTACTATTAGCTGATTGGAGCGCACGGTGCTTCAGTGCTAGAGCGCTTAGTTTTGGTGTATAAGGTCTCTGGTTCGATCCACGACCAAGGAAGTTTGTGGTGGACTACATCATATCCGTAAACTTTCTCGGGTATTCCCACTTCCTCCAACATTCTCATTCCACCAATGCTTCCATCATCACTCACTTGTCGTATTCACCCGTCTCCCTTATAGGGATGGCCACATTTTTTCGAAAAATACTTTCTCGAAAAATGGATTTTTCGAAAACGAAAAACGAAAAACGAAAAATTTTTCGAAAAACGAAAAACAAAAAATTTTTCGGAAAACGAAAAACGAAAAATTTTTCGGAAAACGAAAAACGAAAAAAATCGAAACAGAAGGAGATGGAACACGAAGGGACGAAACGAAACTGATGAGAAATTTGAAGTTGCGAAAGAGCAACATTTCCTTCCCTGCCTGGTTTGATTGAAGTTATAAACAAAAGAAAAGAAACGCATCATTACATACAGATAAGCTTTATGAAATTGAATAGTATCTTATTTCGCTGATGCGGCGTGTTCTAATCGTAATAGCTATTTGAGACTGCTTTTAGCTAGCTATCTCGTACTCGCCTTTGTTGATACGGTACGTGGTTTCGTATTCGCTGTGACTGAATATTTTGGTAACAATAAAAGATTGTTGTTTAGAGAGAGGGCATGTGTCCTACGATATCAACA
>NC_137456.1:76232218-76395987 GCF_964235325.1 Thermobia domestica
ACCCCATTCCCCCTTCCTTTCTTTGAATTTCCCAAAAATCCTTCCTTAGTGATACCTTAGATCGAAAATCTTATCTACTGTCCGAATTTCAAGTTTCTAGCTTAAGCGGTTTGGCCTGTGCGAAGATCAGGACGACTTCTTTATATATGATTACAATAACAGCTTGTAGCTTGTATTATTTCCTAAGAAAAGATGAAATGCCATTAAAAGTCACAATGAATGTTTCCGTGTTGAACCCCAAAAGTCACAGTTCTTTGTTGATGTAGTAGCTAGCGGACATACCTTTGATAATTGATGCATGAGGTTCTGTGGTTTGATACAAGGTAAGTGAACATAGAACGCACTGCAGTGGTTCAGATCCAACTTTAAACTCTAGTTCTCGTTCTGTAAAGCATCGCTTTTGACAAACGACATAAATACATATCAATCAATCAACCAACCGAAAAGTCTCCTTTTAGATTCAGAGAGCTTTTCGGTAAGGAGCGCTGAATATTCTATATTTCTCTTTATTCAAGGTAAACGTAATTGAAGATTCGGGTTTTGAATCACACATCATTTTTTTTTTTCTAGGATATAGTTTTAAAATATACATTTTTAGTTCAAAGAGTGATCCATCTTTCCTTCTTCCTACAGCTGTTCGTTCAACGAATAAATCATTCTCGCTCGTTTGCGGCTTATGGTGACAGTCTCATGGAACTAGGGACAGAAGTATTCACAATTCAAATATGTCTGTATTAAGTACCATACATTTTGATTAGACTCTGCTAGGCTTGTCACACAGATTGGATCGGCCAGATTGAAAAGACAATATTTTTATTTCCGAAAGTAAACTGGAAGTAAAATACCTTTGGGGGAGCGGTCGCCCCCTCTGCCCCCACGTGGTCGTGGATCCACCAATATACAGAAGAATAAATTAAACTTTTATCTTTGATGTTGTTTTGCAAGGGTGCCTTACGTAAAAGGCGCACTGTACTCTTCACGGTTTCTTTACCCACAGTAACAGTAAGTATTTATTATATAGAACTGTGTCATACCGCAGAATAAATTAAACCGTTTATCTTTGATTTGGTTTCACAAGAGCGACTTACATAAAGGGCGCACTGTACTCTTCATGGTTTCTTTACCCACAGTAACAGTAAGTATTTATTGTATAGAACTGTATCATACCGAAGAATAAATTAAACCGTTTATCTTTGACTTGGTTTCACAAGGGCGCCTTACATAAAGGGCGCATTGTACCTTTCACGGGTTCTTTACCAACAGTAATAGTATGCATTCATTGTACAGAACTATGCCATACAGAAGAATAAATAAAACCGTTTATCTTTGGTGAGGTTCCGCAAGGGCGCCTTATATAGAGGGCGCACTGTAACCTTCATGGGTTTTTTACCAACAGTAACAGTATGTATTCATTGTACAAAATTGTGCCATACAGAAGAATAAATAAAACTGTTTATTTTTGATGTAGTTCGCGAGGGCGTCTTATGTAAAGAACGCGCTGTATTCACCACCAGTTCTTTAGCAATAATAAATGTAAGAATTTATTAGATCTATATATATAAAAGAAGTTGTACCTTTATTTATAATGAGATGTTTCGGAGGGCGCACTGGGACATGTCCCGGTGGGCCAGCACGGGCCTTCAAAGATCCAAATGTTTTAGGCTTCTATAATAGTAATAAATAATAGCTTGGACGGGGCATGCACATCCACAGCACATTAGCACATTACATACTATGATCATGATATGATTTATTTCAAATAAATAGGTACAAAGTTGTCATCATAGGTATTCTGCCATTATTGGCAAGTCACTTGCCGCAACTGAGAAGCTTCCATGCTCCTTAGTCTTCACGTAAGGGATTGAAAATTTGACTTTTTTTCCAGAAAGATTTTGTTTCGATAACTGCTTGGATGAGTATCATATCCAACAACATAGAAGGTTTTCAACGGACGTAGAGATCATAATGCAGTTTACAGCAATTTGATATCTCAAACTGATCTGGAGATGTGATACACATTGGTAAAGTTTGCAACACTGGTTAAAATTATGTAATTGCAAGAATTTATTGTAATTACAAGTACAAAAATCTGTTTCTGTAATGTTATAAAAGCAAAGAGAATCAAGATACATTACGAACAATCCCCAAATACGTCATTTTTAGGAGTATCACTATCAGTATTCACGTTTTTCATATCTCCTGAACGATTTGAGATATCAAATTGCTGTAACGGCTCCGAGAAGTTTACGTCTTTTGAGAATCACCTACGTGATTAGACGTTCTGTTTATGTAAGAAATTTTTCGAAAAAAGTCTAATTTTTAATTTCTTGTATTCATTCGAAATAAGCCATGGTCATAGTATTCGACACTAAGGTATTTCGGGTTTGCATTTCACTGTCCGTCTCACTTCTATTCATAGACAGATCCAGGGGGGGAAAGGTTATTCACCTCCCTGAGTTTCACAATCACCAGTGCTGCAAAAGTCGGTGAGAGAGAAAACAGAATCTTTCACTACCTTCTTTCCTCACCGTTGAATTCGTCCTGAATCCGCCTCTGCTTTTATTAATACTATTATCAGGTTTCTAAAGTTTAGATGCTTGTCATATTGCAGCGTCCTTAATTTGCAACACTGAATAACAAATTTGTGTTGTAAGGTTTCGTTTAATATTTAGATTTGAGATATGTAATAACATGGCATAGTGGCGTTAAAAATATAACTTTATATTATGTTGGCAACACTATTAATTTGTTGGTACTGCAGAGTTTATTAGACAGAGTTCCCTTGTCGTTATTTGCATCTTAGAAAATTCCAGCCATTTTTGTCAATTAGTTTCAAAATTACATGGGCGTATCAAGATAAATGGCCCATCTCAAATTTTTATACTATAAAGTGGAGAAGTTCCATATAATATAAGCCTAATTAATCATTTTTTTTCTTTCTTTAAATGTAAAATCTCAAATGATTGTTGTGTTTTCTTCTTTTAAAGAGACTCAAAATATTTTTCAAGTGAAAACATATAAATAGAAGATTCGCAATCTAGTTTTTATTTTAAGCTCAATACCTTGCAAATGTGTTCCGATGATGATGAGGATATTGGTTTTAGTTTAGCGTCCTACTCAGCTATAGAGACGTGAACTCAGCATAACATGAGATACAAACCACTTAAGCTCCAGGCTGGAATCGAACCCGGTCTCCCGAACCGAAAACGCATACGCTAAACATATAGTCAAGAGGGACCTCGAATGGGGCTGCGTAACTAAGGGAGAAGCTGATGAGCAAAATAATGGATGAAATGGTGCAACGCTATGAAATGAGGAAACGGGAGAACCCCGAGAAAACCCACGAGCACGGTGTTTGTCCACCACAAGGTCCACACGGTGCGAGCTGGGATCGAACCAGGGACCCCAAGCACCGGAGATGAACGCTCTACCACTGAGCCACCGCGCCCCCATAGGAAATTGTTCAAGGTTATGTACATACAAAGCTCAAGCGACTGAGACATTTTCTCAGGTCAACATGTTCTCTCAAATTATGAAGTATTGACTGTATTCTATCGTCAACTTTCATATACATGGCTTTTCCGTTCTTTTGAGTAATGCTCAGCATTTCCATTCTTCTGAAAACATGATTACATATAGAATCTTCCCTCAATAGTCTTCACAAGACTGGAAATGTGCAGGGGTTCTGGATAATATTTTGTTTAAGCATTTGTGTCAGTCTTCTACTGCTTTATTTGTTCGATTCCTGTGACTGCTACAATTCCAACTTTCCGGAGAAAAATTTCGATTTTCCAGCCATTGCTCCTAATCATTGAAGACTTCGACTCTTCGTCTAATCGGACAGCCTCCATGTTGATCAACAAACCATCAGAAATATACTCTACGGGTACTAGTGCCAGTGTTGCACACATCCGGACGTGACTGCGAATCTCTTTAATCTTGAGATTAGGGATGGCCACATTTTTTCGAAAAATACTTTTTCGAAAACTAAAAACGAAAAACGAGAAACGAAAAATTTTTCGAAAAACGAAAAATTTTTCGAAAAACGAAAAACGAAAAATTTTTCGAAAAACGAAAAACGAAAAATTTTTCGAAAAACGAAAAACGAAAAATTTTTCGAAAAACGAAAAACGAAAAATTTTTCGAAAAACGAAAAACGAAAAATTTTTCGAAAAACGAAAAACGAAAAATTTTTCGGAAAACGAAAAACGAAAAATTTTTCGAAAAACGAAAAACGAAAATTTTTTCGAAAAAACGAAAAACGAAAAAACGAAAAATGAAATTTCCGAAAATCAAAAAACAAATTTTTCGAAAAAGGCCATCCCTACAGGGCATAATGGTGGCGCATTAAACTGAAAGATATTTTTAGCCGATTAATTTTGCCTGGTTCGATCCCAACTCGCGCCGTGTGGACTTTGTGGTGGACAAATACCGTGCCCGTGGGTTTTCCCCGGGTTTTTCCTGTTTCCTTCCACTTTCTTCATTCCACCATTTCATTCATTACTCATCATCACCGTCTTCTTTAGCCTAGCCGGGATAACCATGGGACGTAAAACTCAAAGATTTCATTTCATTTCTAATTAATTTTGTGTCGCGGATGCATAAATGAGGTAGATTTTAGTGACCAAGTATCTGAAATATGAAGACCCTGATTTTCTTAAGATTACTATAAAAGACAGTATATGTTCATAGAATATCAGGCAAGAGATGATCGTATATTGTTATTTGTGAGTCTAACAGCAAGTTGGATTAATATTCTTAAGCATTTTACCTACGGCCACCTATTCATAATAATCAAGGCGGGTGTTATTCCAATAAAAAAAAAACTTGATTATAACAAAAGATAAATTAATAATATGACTCATTATGATTTATGAATGTTAAGTGAATTTTAGAAGTCCAGAGAAGATAATTTGTTTTCAATTGTGCACTTAAATTGTTATTTCTTTTCTGAACAAAAATAAATATCTTTAATTATTTCACATTCACCAAAATAACTTTTATTGCGACTATATACTTTTCAGAGGTGATATAAACATTTTGTTTGTTTAGTTGGGTTAGATTTTAGAGTCCTTTTCAGCACTGAGGCTAATATGAAATGTGGACCTACAGCCTAACTTGGGGTTCAAATCATGAAATTTCTCTTTTTCGATTAAGCTAACCCTTCTGGATCTTTCCCAGAGAAATGACTTACACCACAGTGTAGGGTAGTCAGTGAAACATTGATATATCAAATGAAAAGTCGTTATTCCTTTTTATTTTATCTTTTTTTTAAAAAAAAGAGAATCATATTTGTTTAATTTACACCCTTCAGAAAACTACCTTTATTTTTGGAGGTAGGAAGAAAATTCGATAACCTTTCTTAGGGAATCTTATAAAAAACATTAACTCTAAAATGTATGTTGATGCCAATTGGCATCATAGTGAATCAATAATAATAACAATAATAACGATATTCTTAAAATGTGTATATTAGCAAATAGCGCACGCCGACCACGCAGTTTTCGTCTAGTGGCGTAGGTCGGACAGAGAGTGTCAGAAAGCATATAGAAAGCACAAAACGTGTATGTTTATTATCACAAAACCTTTTTTGTTCTCTTAACATTAAAAAGAATCATTCTTTCACAATCTTCCATACTACATGGCTTCTGCTGATATTGACACTAAACTGTTTTCATTAGTGTAATATAACCATGATATCTATCCTGTAATTTGATACCCCAGAAGTAAAAACATTTAAAAAATCATATTATTGGACATTATTTACATTTATCTACGAAATGCATAAAGAAAGAAAGAAGAAAAATAATTTCCACACGACCAAAATTAATTCGTGCAATAAAGGATGTAACGTTCCTCTTTGAGCGTTACATTTTCTCAAAGAGAATATTTGCGGAAATGTTCAATCAGCTCTCAGCTAATATTATTTCTTTTATTTTCTCAATTCTCGACTCTCATGAAGGATTCAAGATGGTCGACAATTGGACTAGTGCGTGTAGATGTAGTATGCTACTTTCCTTTGTACGTCTATGGTTTGCGTTGAGCGGCTTTTGAGAGTAGCTCGAATCGTTTGAAATAATTTAAATTTTTGTGTTTCATGTAAAACGGAAGGATTATTATGAATCTGCATATATAAATGCCCGTTTATATAATTTTTATTCTCCTTTAGTTATATTTGTTTTATTATAAAATCTGTTATTTCCATTCTACGCTCTGATGCGTAGTATGGAATGACCAATCCGGAAGTGAGAGGGCTGCGGAGAGCCCCCTCTGGTTCACCTTTTCTTTGTACTACGAACTGCGAACATGGCCGTGGTGAGGTGAAAAGCACGATTGTCCATATTTTCGGATATTAATTTACAGTGAATTATGCAGTGAGTGGCCGTTCTTTAATATAAATATTTAAAGAAGCTGTTTAGTCGAACGTTATGCTAGGCCAGCGGGTATAAACAAGAATCACAAGAGAACTTACTCAAATATTCGACCTGTGCGTTTTGGAATATGGCTGGGATTGGTTAGATATTTCCTAACTGTTAATGTGATGAAAGCTGAAGTTCAGAAATCCCTTTTGTGCTGTCTCTGAGACCGAACTCGATTGATGTATGGCTTCCTTCTCTTGACGTTGTAAATTTCCGTCCACCCTTACTACGTTTTCTTGGCAAGGGACTTCGTCCTATATTACTTGTTGTCAGCTCAGCCTGCCTCTCCGGAATTTAATGTGTCTAACTGTGGTCGCTGTTGTGAGGATGAACATTGCAGCAGCTTTGCAGTGATTGTTTGTCTACCTGGTGGAGATAGCAGTGGAACGTATGCTTTGCTGTTAACCAAGGAGGGGTCGTCGTGTGATCAATCCACGCCAAGGTTATGGCTGTACACATGGTGAGATGTTGGAGGAGTCGTCAGGACCAGTCGCCACCCTGGAGTGCTGTTTCACAGTGTTTCCTCAGTGTCCCTATTCGTAAAGTGAAACCACGGTCGGGTGAGCTTTGGTAACTGTCTACTAGGTAAATATGTCTATTTCTTTTTATTCCGTCTTGTGAAGAAACTGGTATCATCCGGGAAGTTGCGGAAGAAATTGTCCACCGTTTATAGTTGTCCAAATTGTCTTAAATATAACGTCTAACGTCATATTAATGTCTTCGTGTGTTCATTATCTTACTACAGATTACTTATGAACAAACAATAATATACGTTTAATAATTCTCAGTTTTCTTGGTGTATATATATATATATATTATCCGAGTCAGTTTATAATGTCCATAATATTGTCCAAAATGAGTTTTGTCCGGAATATGTCCGAGTAAACGAGAGTGAGTCTCTATCCAGTAAGTTGAATCATACGCCAGCGGGGTAGTCTGATATCAAAGCCGTTTCTCTCTTGCTCTGAATAAAATCATCTCTTAGAGTTGTCTAGATGTATAATATATTACTCGCTGCCATCTAGCACATGTATGTTAGCAACAGGTATTCCGTATTGTTTATTCTCTCAGGTATTCTATTTGATAAATTAAGGATTGATTAGCGATGGCTAGTTTACGTCTGTCCAGCAGCGGGCATTCCGTATTGTTCATCAATAACTATATACATAAGTATATCTATATAATTTACAATCTAAGCATTAAGTCGCCGCACCCCAAGTTTGCATTCTCGAGTTGTCCTGTTACATTTGATTGTGATGTTGCTCACTAGATCAGTGAGGCACATTAAGACGGTGGGTGTACGATACCACTCGTACTTCAATGCGGGAGTGTCAGAAGTCGAGTCTAATTTCATTGGCTGGTTTTGTGTTCTCCATAATGTGCTACAGAGTTTAATGTTATTACCGCCGCTGCTAATAGTAAATGTCGAGGGAAATGCCCTCTTAGCAGTTGGATGCGGGTAAAGTGGAGAAGTTATGTACTAAAAGGGGGAAGGTTAATCGACGCAGCCGTAGGTCTCTCTCTCTGCAAGGAGATGGTTACGAGTGGTAATGTAATTGGTAAATTTCCTTTGGTGAAGTAGCCTACCAAGGACTTTGTGCTATTGTCTAGAAATGTAAACAACTCTCTTACTGTTAGTACAGTGTGGCTTAATTTATATTGTTATTTACCTTTGAGTTGTGTTGGCGTTAAAAGGTATGAGAAACTTAAACGGAATACAAAGATTTTTTTTTCCTTTCCTGAATCTAGCTATCCACGATCATAAATGTCAATGAGAGTCTTTTGTTATACGTTTATTACAAGGAAAGTTAAATAAACAGAGATGCAAGATATATGGTGTTATCTTAAATGATTTTTTTTTCTTTTCCTCGTCTTTTCCTTAGCATTGACAACGCAAGTAGTGTACAAGAATCTGGAGTAAGTAGCGTTGTGTTTACTGGTCTATAAATTATAGTGTAAGAAGGAATAACGGCGACCCAATGTTTTTTTTTCCTTTTCTTTTCCTTCGTTTCCTTAATGTCAGCTACGGATACAAAATTCAAGGTAATATAAGACGCAAGGTAGCGCTTTTCAGGTTCGGTTCCCATAGCCAGGATTTTAAGGGAAATCTTGTCACGCCTCAAGTTTGGCTACCCAGCCATGGAATCGAACTAGCGTAACCAGCGCTTTTCAAGTTTGGCGAACCCAGCTGTAGGATTATTTTATTGTCTAAAATGCTACACTATTTTTGTCGTGTCATGCGGGAAGAAACGAGTGATACGGACTGTCGCGTTGGTGTTGATGAGATATACTGGATAGAGCTCACATATGTTTATGTTTATTAGACTTATAAGTCAGTAAGTAAGAATGTCGGCTGAGTCGAGGAATCTTCCTCCTAATGGAGATGATATTATTTGTGTTTGTTGTAGTGAACCTCTTGCTGCCGCGGAACAAATTGATTCTGATAAGAAACGTGCTATATCTTGTGACAGGTGTCACGAATGGTCACATTTTGTTTGTGTTAAGTTAAAAGATACTTCTAGTGTTTTTGAAGCTGTTAGCTCAGATTCTTTTGTTTGGGTTTGTCCTAAATGCGACGTGCATGTTTCTCCTGAAGTGTTGGAGCGTGAGAACGAATCACCTCCCAAGCATTTTTCTTCGCCTAAGTCCCCGCAAGGAAGCGGAAAAGGGACGGAGCAGGTGAGTGAACTTGCTGAAATGTTCGCTCTTGTATTGAGTAAAATCGAAGAAATTAACGCTGATATCAATAATAAAATAAAAGAAAGTAACGAAGCTAATAATGCTAGAATTCAAGAGTGCATTGTTGAAAATGTACATACCCTCTCCACTACAATTAACAAAATTGATGAAAGAATAGGTAGTGTAGAAAATCTTTGTAGTTCATTAACTGTTAATCAAAAAGATTTGCAAGTGCAGTTAGATAATATTAAGGTAGAAGTTGACAATAATAAGTCATGTATTGAAAATAATAAGTTATGTATTGAGTCTGTTGAATCTCGTGTTGATTCTATAGAAAATGAGGCTGAATCTCATCATAAAGCATTAAAGGTTGTTTTTGATAGAATAAAAAAACTTGAAAATGAAAATGAGGAAGTGAAAATTGAACTAGAAGGATGTAATACTAGTCAATCTAAGCTTTTCTCTGAAGTGTTAACCCTAACTAATAAAGTGGATAAATTGCAGAAACCGAAATTTACGTCAGTTGAGTGTGGGAGCCTGAGTAAAGAAGGTGTCCCCTGTAAACGTCCTTGTACTAGTGAAAATTCTCTTGTGTCGTTTTCTGAGTCAAGGGATAATTTGTCTGTTAATACTATTGTTAGTACGTCTGCTGAATGCAATGCGTCTGTTACTAGTTCTGTTAGTTATGTAAGTAAACCTGTGTTTGTGCAATCAGAACCAGATATTAGATATGAGTTTCCAGCTAGTCCTAGTGAGACTAAAGTAATTGCCAGTGCCTTAAATATTTTTCCAAATGTTAACTCTTCTGTTTATTACAGTAATAATGTAAGTAATAGTACTCGTACTACTGACACTGTCACATGGTCAATGTCGAGAGGGATCACTTCTTATATTGGGAATAGCCCACCAGTGTTTAATACTAGCTATTTAAAGCCTAGTTATGATCCTAGTGTCTTTCACACTACTATTGTGCCGAATAATCCGGTACCGCGAAACAGTGTTGCCACCTTTAGTGGTATAGCACCGCATTCATTGCCTTTTGCTATTAAGCAGAAAGATTTACAATCTTTTCCTTCGTATTCTGGGGATATCAAACCTGGAGCCCCAAGGAAGTTTTTGAGGGATCTTGAGAAATGTTTAAGTATGTATTCACTTACTGATGGAGATAAACTACGGGTCGTAGAACATTGTATGGTGCGAGCCGCGTTTGCTTGGTATAGTTCAGTAGCTCCTGAAATTAAAACTTATCAAGATTTTGTGCGTCTTTTTAAGAATCAGTATTGTTCGCCTCAGATAGAGCGTGCACAGAAGAAGTCGTTGCAATCTTTGCGCTATGATAAGACGAAATTTGCTTCATTGTTAGATTACGTTTGGTTTGTAGTTGAAAGTTACTACAATATATGCGAAACCCCGAGTACTTCGGAACTTGTGGAATTAATTTTGAATTGTTTACCGCCTAGGGACATGCGTTTGTTGTCCGTTCAGCAGTATAATAGTGTTGATGAACTAATGAGTAAAGTAGCGTTATTATCTGGGATTGAGGATACTTCCATGCATGAAGTTAGGCCTCCGACAAAGAAAGTATTCGCTAAGCAAGCTAAAATCATTAATCGTAATTCAGAACATGTTGACAGTAGCTGTCAAACTGAATTTTTAAGCTATGCTCAGACTGAAAATAGGAATAACAATAACAGTAACAATAATGGTAATAATTATCAGTATAATAATCGATATCGAGAAAATGGTAGAAACCGTTATCGTGGAAGAAATCGAGGACGTAACGGAAGATATCAGAATAATGATAGGAGACGAGATGAAGTATCTTCCAATCCAAGGGAAGATCAACCTTCATCTACTTCGGAAAACTAAGGTTGCAGTCTTTTCCGAACACGGGGGGAAACGACTGCTGTATTTCTCCGGTCCCCGTAGATAATGATTCAGAAACTAATGTCAAAACTTATAATGTCTTGGTAGAGTCATTATCTGGAGATGTAAATAATAACGAGAGTAATAATGTCATATCATTTAACGTAAACTTTGTAGTTGAGGAGGATGAAGAAAAAGAAAAGCCCGACTATTATTTTTCTTCTCCCCCCGTTGTCAAAGGAACCATTGGCGGAGTCCAATTAACCTGTACTATTGACTGTGGATCAGATTTATGCCTTTTGGACTGGAATATTTGGAAGCAGTTAAAATTAAAATTTTCATCTGCTAAATTGCGACCATATACTGGTTTGTCGTTAGGTGCCTTTGCTGGTACAGAGAAGTTTTCGGTTCAAGGTGTCCAGATATTTAGTTTAAATATTCAGGGTCATTTATTTGATATTCCGTTGTTTGTCATAAAATATCTTCGAACAGATCTTATTTTGGGTTGTCCATTTTTAGACAAATTCAAAGCTGTTATCGACAGGGAGAGGAAAGAAATCCGATTGCGTGATAATGCTGGTAGTCATGTCGTAATTCCGACTAATCAACCTAGTATTCTTATAGTAGCTTTGTCTTCGAACAAGGTTGAGATCGGGAGGACTGAATGGCCGTCCGATGAGCAGGAATCGCTTCCTTCCGAACTTTTGTGTTCTGATGTCAACATTTTAGAGGTTCCTCCTTCAGTAGAAAATCCAGTTACCTTTTCTGTGTCAGATGTGCATATAGTTCCTGAATCTAACCTTTCAGATACTGAAATTCAGAATTATATCTCATCTCGAGAAGATTTAGATACTAACGTTAAGCAACGTTTATATAATTTGTTACTCCGGTATCGTAATATTTTCTGCGAGTATCCTCGTAGGATACGAACGCCCTTGTACAAGATAGAATTAACTGACGAAGAACCTGTCGTAGGACCGTGTTATTCTGTGCCAAAATCCATGGAAATGGAATTTGAGGCAGAATTACAAAAATGGATTGAATTAGGCATAGCCCGTGAACAGACCTCACCGTACCGGAACCCCATGCATTGTGTTCGCAAGGCGTCTGGTGCTGTTAGACCTGTAATTGATTTTCGCCTACTGAACCACCGTGTCCGAGCTCCTAAGGCTCAGGTGGAACCAATAGGTGATATATTGAACCGTGTAGCGAAAGCGCAATACTTTTCGAAGTTTGACTGTTCGTCAGGATATTATGGCGTAGGTCTCCATCCTTCGTCATACCCCTGTACGAGTTTTGTTTATAAAGGGCGACAATACGTAATGATGGTCTTACCTCAAGGAATCAAGAGTGCGCCCGCTATTTTCCAGAGCGTCATGCATAGTTACTTCGATCAAAGTACTAAAGATTTTGTCACTTTGTTTCTGGACGATATTTTAATATCTAGCATTTCTCTAGACGAACACTTCGCCCATCTGGAGCGTGTGTTCGAAATTTTTGAACGTGGGAATTTTTCCCTGAATTTCCGGAAGTGTCGTTTCCTTCTAACGGAAGTGAACTTCTTGGGACATATCATTAGCGGTCAGACTGTTAAAGTTGACCCACGTCATAATGAGCCAATCCGTTGCTATCCCATCCCGAAAACCAAGAAAAAGATGCGTCAGTTTCTAGGATTATTGGGATGGCGACAGCGGTTCATTCCCAATTATTCGACTCTTACTTCTCCGTTGTATGATCTTATTAAGAAGGATGTTAAGTACAAACTCACTCCTGAAGTTTTGGATCTCTTTTATAAATTGCGGGAAATCGTCAGTAATCCACCTGCGTTGGGACAACCAGATTTCAATTTGCCATTTCACATCCATTCGGATGCTTGTTCTGAGAATTTGGCTGGTTTTCTGGCACAGTACCCTGATGGGTCTGATCATCCAAATGTCATCGCCTACGCTAGTCGTAGAGTTAAACCTCACGAACTTTCATTGTCCTCTTTTCAGTTGGAATTGCTCTCTGTTTTATTTTTGTGTGAACGTTTTTCACAATATATTCTTGGAAGAACTGCGTATATCCATACGGATAATGCTGCCGTCACTCATTCTTTTTCTATGAAGAACTTAGATACTAGGACGACTCGTATGCTTCTTAAATTACAAAGGTTTGACCTTGTCTTCGAGCATTGTCCAGGGAGTCTGAATTTTGTCGCGGATACATTGAGTAGAAATCCGCCGGAAGTGCCTTCGAAGTTAGAAGAGTATCATGTTAATTTCTTGTCTGTTCAAGATTCGTCTCTTTTCAACCTGGAGAAAGTCAGGGAAAAGCAGAAGTATGACGACTTCTGTATTAAGTTAAGGTCTTTATTGGATAGTTCCTCGGAACATGTCACTTGTTATCAAGGTTTGTTATATTTTAAGCATAGGAATTCGAACCAATGGCTTTTGGTTATTCCTCAAGAGTTAGTAAAAGAAATAATTGGAATAGTCCATTCACGTGGTCATTTTGGAGCTAGGAAATGTATGTCTTTATGTCGTTCTTTATTTTATTGGAAGAAACAAAGACTGTCAATTCGACAGTATATTAGAGATTGTCTTGATTGTGCTGAGACAAAGTTCGCCAATCAGGTAATACTTAAAGAAGAAATTCATATAGAAGCTAGTCGACCTCACGACCGCCTAGCGGTAGATCTCGTTGGGAGGCTCCCAGTTAGTAATGGTTATTATTATATTTTATCTATTATTGATGTTTATTCTAGGTTTGTTTGTTTCTTTCCTTTAAAGACTGCTCATGTTAAAGGTATAATTTCAGTGTTGGAAAAGAATTATTTTTATCTGTTCCCTTATCCTAATGCCATTGTCTCGGATAAAGGTTCACAGTTTATTTCGCGCCTCTGGCAGGACTATTGTAAGGAGCATAATATGAAATCCGTATTAACGTCTAGTTATTCCCCGTCTTCGAATAGTTTGGCAGAAAGGAGCCATAAAGAACTCAACCGAATTATTCGTTTAGAGTGTCATAGTAATCATTCTAAGTGGAGTACTGTACTGAAGCGATGTCAGGAACTCCTAAATTATTCATTATGTAGTAGTATTGATTGTACGCCTGCAGAGCTATTTTTATCTTATTCTGCTATTGAAGCATTTAAAAATAATTTTCCTTGGCCTGGTGTTCTAGAGAAGACACCTACCCAAGATCGTCATATTACATTGTATCCTAAAGTTACTAATAAAACTAAGAAATCTTTAAAACGAACAGGAAGGGAGGTTAAGTTAGAAGAAGGAGACCTAGTAATGGTTAAACTTCACCATCTTTCCTCTTCAATTAAAGGAGAATTTGCTAAATATATGAAATGTTTCTCGGGCCCTTTCTTGGCTAGAAGGGTTCTGAAAAACTCAGTGATTTTGCATACCCTCACTGGGGAAAGTGTGGGAACGCAGAATTTTCATAATTTGAAGAAATTCAACTGTTCCAAAGAACGAAGAGATGAACTTCTTCGAAATTATCCATATAAATAACTTCTAACTAATAATATATAGGGTAAAAAAAAAGAGAGAGAGAGAATTTTTTTTTCTTGTCCTCTGGGTGGATGTAACGTTCCTCTTTGAGCGTTACATTTTCTCAAAGAGAATATTTGCGGAAATGTTCAATCAGCTCTCAGCTAATATTATTTCTTTTATTTTCTCAATTCTCGACTCTCATGAAGGATTCAAGATGGTCGACAATTGGACTAGTGCGTGTAGATGTAGTATGCTACTTTCCTTTGTACGTCTATGGTTTGCGTTGAGCGGCTTTTGAGAGTAGCTCGAATCGTTTGAAATAATTTAAATTTTTGTGTTTCATGTAAAACGGAAGGATTATTATGAATCTGCATATATAAATGCCCGTTTATATAATTTTTATTCTCCTTTAGTTATATTTGTTTTATTATAAAATCTGTTATTTCCATTCTACGCTCTGATGCGTAGTATGGAATGACCAATCCGGAAGTGAGAGGGCTGCGGAGAGCCCCCTCTGGTTCACCTTTTCTTTGTACTACGAACTGCGAACATGGCCGTGGTGAGGTGAAAAGCACGATTGTCCATATTTTCGGATATTAATTTACAGTGAATTATGCAGTGAGTGGCCGTTCTTTAATATAAATATTTAAAGAAGCTGTTTAGTCGAACGTTATGCTAGGCCAGCGGGTATAAACAAGAATCACAAGAGAACTTACTCAAATATTCGACCTGTGCGTTTTGGAATATGGCTGGGATTGGTTAGATATTTCCTAACTGTTAATGTGATGAAAGCTGAAGTTCAGAAATCCCTTTTGTGCTGTCTCTGAGACCGAACTCGATTGATGTATGGCTTCCTTCTCTTGACGTTGTAAATTTCCGTCCACCCTTACTACGTTTTCTTGGCAAGGGACTTCGTCCTATATTACTTGTTGTCAGCTCAGCCTGCCTCTCCGGAATTTAATGTGTCTAACTGTGGTCGCTGTTGTGAGGATGAACATTGCAGCAGCTTTGCAGTGATTGTTTGTCTACCTGGTGGAGATAGCAGTGGAACGTATGCTTTGCTGTTAACCAAGGAGGGGTCGTCGTGTGATCAATCCACGCCAAGGTTATGGCTGTACACATGGTGAGATGTTGGAGGAGTCGTCAGGACCAGTCGCCACCCTGGAGTGCTGTTTCACAGTGTTTCCTCAGTGTCCCTATTCGTAAAGTGAAACCACGGTCGGGTGAGCTTTGGTAACTGTCTACTAGGTAAATATGTCTATTTCTTTTTATTCCGTCTTGTGAAGAAACTGGTATCATCCGGGAAGTTGCGGAAGAAATTGTCCACCGTTTATAGTTGTCCAAATTGTCTTAAATATAACGTCTAACGTCATATTAATGTCTTCGTGTGTTCATTATCTTACTACAGATTACTTATGAACAAACAATAATATACGTTTAATAATTCTCAGTTTTCTTGGTGTATATATATATATATATTATCCGAGTCAGTTTATAATGTCCATAATATTGTCCAAAATGAGTTTTGTCCGGAATATGTCCGAGTAAACGAGAGTGAGTCTCTATCCAGTAAGTTGAATCATACGCCAGCGGGGTAGTCTGATATCAAAGCCGTTTCTCTCTTGCTCTGAATAAAATCATCTCTTAGAGTTGTCTAGATGTATAATATATTACTCGCTGCCATCTAGCACATGTATGTTAGCAACAGGTATTCCGTATTGTTTATTCTCTCAGGTATTCTATTTGATAAATTAAGGATTGATTAGCGATGGCTAGTTTACGTCTGTCCAGCAGCGGGCATTCCGTATTGTTCATCAATAACTATATACATAAGTATATCTATATAATTTACAATCTAAGCATTAAGTCGCCGCACCCCAAGTTTGCATTCTCGAGTTGTCCTGTTACATTTGATTGTGATGTTGCTCACTAGATCAGTGAGGCACATTAAGACGGTGGGTGTACGATACCACTCGTACTTCAATGCGGGAGTGTCAGAAGTCGAGTCTAATTTCATTGGCTGGTTTTGTGTTCTCCATAATGTGCTACAGAGTTTAATGTTATTACCGCCGCTGCTAATAGTAAATGTCGAGGGAAATGCCCTCTTAGCAGTTGGATGCGGGTAAAGTGGAGAAGTTATGTACTAAAAGGGGGAAGGTTAATCGACGCAGCCGTAGGTCTCTCTCTCTGCAAGGAGATGGTTACGAGTGGTAATGTAATTGGTAAATTTCCTTTGGTGAAGTAGCCTACCAAGGACTTTGTGCTATTGTCTAGAAATGTAAACAACTCTCTTACTGTTAGTACAGTGTGGCTTAATTTATATTGTTATTTACCTTTGAGTTGTGTTGGCGTTAAAAGGTATGAGAAACTTAAACGGAATACAAAGATTTTTTTTCCTTTCCTGAATCTAGCTATCCACGATCATAAATGTCAATGAGAGTCTTTTGTTATACGTTTATTACAAGGAAAGTTAAATAAACAGAGATGCAAGATATATGGTGTTATCTTAAATGATTTTTTTTCTTTTCCTCGTCTTTTCCTTAGCATTGACAACGCAAGTAGTGTACAAGAATCTGGAGTAAGTAGCGTTGTGTTTACTGGTCTATAAATTATAGTGTAAGAAGGAATAACGGCGACCCAATGTTTTTTTTTCCTTTTCTTTTCCTTCGTTTCCTTAATGTCAGCTACGGATACAAAATTCAAGGTAATATAAGACGCAAGGTAGCGCTTTTCAGGTTCGGTTCCCATAGCCAGGATTTTAAGGGAAATCTTGTCACGCCTCAAGTTTGGCTACCCGGCCATGGAATCGAACTAGCGTAACCAGCGCTTTTCAAGGATTAAAATATTATGTAATATTGTCGTTTTGAAGTAAAGAAAATGCCCTGATGTTGAAAACGCCCTTATTACCCGGAACGCCTCATAATGTAACCGAATGATTTTTGTAGAATCGATTGAGAAATTCAAATTCACGAAATAGGTTGAGCAGTGTTTGCAATATTTATTGTCTACCATTTCTTGAATACCACGTGTTCTTTGTGATGAGAAAAGTATTTAAAATTAATTTGAGTAATTCCGTAAGTAATATATGTCTACGTATATGATTTTGTAGTAGCAAATTAGTTGCTATTTTTCCTATATTTGTGTCATATGTCAGAATTTAAAGAATTCTTTCAAAATGAAAAAATCACACTCTGGATTAGGATTACGATTAGGATTAGGAAGTAAATTTCTGTTATTTCGGTATCTATGCACTCTTAAAAATACTTTGTTAAATCTGAGAAACCGTTTCTTATATGTGCACCGTGAATATCTTATCTTAGAAACAAGAGTTTGAAATTCTCATTAATGAGAAATGAAGAAAAAGTAGATGATGTTGTATAAAGCGAAACGAGAAAATGTACTGTTACTTTCCTTATGAATGAGATTTACCAAATCTTACTTTTAAGAAAATATTGTCTTGGTGCACAGATAAGAAACGGTTTCTCAAATTTAAGAAATTATGTTTAGCAGTGTGACCATATTACCCCGTCACGTATGAGGGCTGACGTCCCTCGGCGATCACACTATTCGAGTAAAGGGAAGGAAAAAAAGGATTAGGAAAGGAAGGAAGCAGCCTGCGACCTGTATCTTAGATACCATCTCAGCATTTGTCTGGTATAAATGAGGAAAACCTTACTCAGGACGGCTAGCCTGAAAAATCTTTCACACTTTTGCGACCGAGTGTTCCCACCAAGATTCGAAACCAGGACCCCTCTCACCAATCACACCTTGCAGTTTCTAAAGTAGGGTTATTTTCCGGGATGAGGGGAGGCTGTTCCCTCTTGTATAGGAGTCTGAAGCCGCCACTGATAATGTATAATAGCTTATTCGTGACTATATGGTTAGCGTACATGTGTTCAATGTGGTAGACCCTGGTAAGAGTTTGTGGGTTCTGATCCCACATTAAGCTCAAGACCCACGTCTCATATAATCGCAGCGCTAAACTACAAATCAACAAACTAACCAACTGTATAGTATGAGAGTTTTTTTTTTCTTCGTACGTAATTCTAAAAAAGAATCTTAACCATGCTTAACTTTTATATCTGAAGCTGTAGTGCTTCTTATTCCAAAATCAACGTCAAAGGACTAATTTTAATCGCCCAACTACTGTTCTGCAAATTCCTGTTATACAGAATTGATAAAATTAAGTTCCCGTTGCATTTTTAATTTATAGTTAAATGTTACCTTGTGGGAATTTCCATTGTGGATAATCTAATTCGTACTTGTGCAGAGCAAGCTGCGACAATACTATATCATTCTGTGTAAAAAAAAAAAAAAAAAAAAAAAAAAACCTGCTTTTCCTCGTAGCCATTTCCGCGTCATAAAAATAAAATGGATTCTGCTTCAGAGAGTACGTAATGGTTTTATTTCCCTTTGTGAATTCTTGCTAATCGGAAGAGGGTTATCCTTTTTATTTTTTCGAACGTAAAGATTCATCCTTCCGGGAAATAGTCCTCCCACACCAAGCTAAGCGCTAGAGAGCGACAAAAATGTTGCATTCTATGGCTGTTTATGCACAAGGAATGCTGGGACAAATTGTTCGCACTCAGTGATGCCATCTCTGACTATGAATGTTGTTGAACAATTATTCATTTTTAAAAAAAGAAGAAGAAGAAGAAGAACGTAATTCTACGATGTTATTAGCGTAGAATATAACGGGAAAGGGATGACCATCGATGAGACATATGCTAATTGACAGACGAATTGAGCTGAACAAAACGTAAATAATCATGCATAGTTTTTGAGAAAATCGAGAATTTGTTACAAACCTAAAAATTGATGCCGAACGATAACCACGCCATCTATTAAGATGAAACTGATACTAAAGAACATCCTTATCAAAGCCTTTCATTGTGACCCTAAAAGGACAATAGTAGACACAGTGAGGGCCGATCCAGAATTTTCTGACGGGGGTCGCACCAATAAGTACCAGTACATTTAAATTAAAGTTAAAATTTTTAAATGCTTTTAAGCACCTGTGGTGTGAATAAGGAATTTCCCTGAAAATACTAAGAGTTTGTTGTCTGTAAATCCTTTTCCTTCAACCTTCAGAAAATTGACTTAAACTATGTTTTTTCAAAACTCCTGGTTTCTTTTAAGCCCGAAGCGGAAACATGACATATGACATTTTCGGAAAGTCTTGCTATTTTCACTGTTAGCTTCTCGCCTTTAATAGTGTGTATTCACAACGGAGGGGGTGCGGGGTGGACGTGCTCCGATGCACCCCCTTAAATCCGGCCCTGGACAATGTGTTAATGAGATGCAGTCGGAAATTATGATTAGCTTTTAAACTTTAGGTTTTGATTAAGTACGAGGTGTGTTCAGAATGTAAGCACTGTTTTTTTAAAAAATAATACTTAAACAAGTTTGTTCAAGCTGAATTTATTTTGGTATGAATAAGCACACTTTAAACTATTTTTGGACATAGTTTCCACCAATGTTCAAACACTTGTCATAAGGGGTGACCAAATTGTCCAAACCTTCCTCAATGAAACATCCTCGAAGTGTCCGGCAAAAATAGTATAAGGTGTGCTCTGTCATCTAAAACTAAACTTGGCTTCAACAAATCTGTTTTAGTATTTTTTTATACAGTACTTACATTCCTGATATACCTCGTATAATTTGTATAATTTGTAGACATATAACAACCTACAGATCACACTGAGCTTTTTAAAAAAAATGACACACTTCAAGATAAATTCTTAAGCGCATTTTTTTAAAAAAAATCGAGAAAAATGAATTTTTTATGTCGCTAAAAAGTATGTTGTTCATTACCAAGAACAATATTAATAATGGTTTACATTATGCAACTTAGTAGATCGTGTCTATTTTATTTGCTTTCTACTAATGATAAAACATATACAGGGTGTATTCTTTAAAGTGACACATATACTTCTTACAGTCATACACAGGCACATACGCAGGAGTTTATTTTAGGAAGAGTCCAAAAGGATTTTCAGGGGAATCCAAATTCAATATGAAGATAGATTATATTAAAATTTATAAAATCACTTCTGAAAGAATAAATTTATAGAAAAGTCGGGATTTCGAGAGAGGTCAGCCCCTTGTTAATAACCTCATGTTAAGGGTGAGAAAGGTTTCTGTTTATATGTGTTATATTTAACGAAATGTAGTCTTATGAGCATCATCTTTTTCAAACACTTTAACTGTTGGCTTCAAGAAAACTGTGTATAGGAAAAGATAGCACAATTAATTCTTGTTTCTGTTTTTTTTTTTTTTTCTTTGAGTTGATTGGAGTTTAAGGTTCTTTTTCAGCATAGAGGATATATGATGATTTTGTGGTGCTGACATAAGTAACTTCTCTTGAATATTCGCAAATAGTATATGAAACGGATCCATCTGTTCAATGCTGATGCCAGCCACTACCCTCAGGTTTGTCACACTGGCGAACGAACCTAAATCCATTTGCATAAAAAGCCCAAGTTATATCTATCGCTTGGCTACAAAATAGTAGTGTTCACGAGACCAGAAGTATATTCTGAAATTCGAGACGAGACAAGAGGAGAAGTACATTGTCCAATTCGAGACGATAAGTATATTCTCAAATTCGAAACGAGACGAAAAGTATATTCCCAAAGTCTAGTCGAGACGAGAAGTACATTTTCCAATTCAAGATAAGAAGAGAAGCATATTCTCAAATTCGAGAAGAGACCAAAAGTATATTCCCAAATTCGAAACGAGACGAAAAGTATATTCCCAAAGTCTAGTCGAGACGAGAAGTACATTCTCCAATTCAATATAAGACGAGAAGCATATTCTCAAATTCGACACGAGACCAAAAGTATATTCCCAAATTCGAAACGAGACGAGAAGTATATTCCCAAAGTCTAGTCGAGACGAGAAGTACATTCTCCAATTCAATATAAGACGAGAAGCATATTCTCAAATTCGAGAAGAGACCAAAAGTATATTCCCAAATTCGAAACGAGACGAAAAGTATATTCCCAAAGTCTAGTCGAGACGAGAAGTACATTCTCCAATTCAATATAAGACGAGAAGCATATTCTCAAATTCGAGACGAGACGAGAAGTATATTCCCAAATTAACGACGAGACCAAAAGTATATTCTCAAATTCGAAACGAGACGAGAAGTATATTCCCAAAGTCTAGTCGAGACGAGAAGTACATTCTCCAATTCAATATAAGACTAGAAGCATATTCTCAAATTCGAGACGAGACGAGAAGTATATTCCCAAATTTGCGACGAGACCAAAAGTATATTCTCAAATTCGAAACGAGACGAGAAGTATATTCCCAAAGTCTAGTCGAGACGAGAAGTACATTCTCCAATTCAATATAAGACGAGAAGCATATTCTCAAATTCGACACGAGACCAAAAGTATATTCCCAAATTCGAAACGAGACGAGAAGTATATTCCCAAAGTCTAGTCGAGACGAGAAGTACATTCTCCAATTCAATATAAGACGAGAAGCATATTCTCAAATTCGACACGAGACGAGAAGTATATTCCCAAATTAACGACGAGACCAAAAGTATATTCTCAAATTCGAAACGAGACCAGAAGTATATTCCCAAAGTCTAGTCGAGACGAGAAGTACATTCTCCAATTCAATATAAGACGAGAAGCATATTCTCAAATTCGAGACGAGCAAAAGTATATTCCCAAATTCGAAACGGGACGAGAAGTGTATTCCCAAAGTCTAGTCGAGACGAGAAGTACATTCTCCAATTCAATATAAGACGAGAAGCATATTCTCAAATTCGAGACGAGACGAGAAGTATATTCCCTAATTCGCGAAGAGACGAAAAGCATATTCTCAAATTCGAGAAGAGACGAGAAATACATTCTCAAAATCGAGACGAAACGAGAAGTACATTTTCAAAGTCGAAACGAGATTAGAAGTATATTAAATTCGAGACGAGACGAGAAATACATTCTCAAATTCGAGACTAAACGAGAAATTTTTCGAGTCTCGTGGGCAACGCTAATTCACCCAAGTCTCAGATCTTCAACACTGTTTTAGTGTAACATCATTAAAAGTATAAAAACTATAAATGGATAACATGATTGTGTGAACAGAATGTAGAACATTTAACAACCTTTAAAGGTACTAAAATCGTTACGAAATTTACTCCAATAATAAATCTGGCTTAAACGTTGTTGTATCACACTCTTCATGTGACGCAGAAGGACTCATAACTTCTAGACGAAATTAAGGAATATTTAGGCCTTAAAAATGTATGTAAATTTACGAAACGAGAAGAGAAAAAATGAGACGCAAAAAGTTTTCTGGGAATCGAGCCGCGACTTTTAGAAAATTTGTGAGCCGAGCCGAGAATGTACTTTATTTCTCGTCTCGTCTTGTTTTGTGGACCAAGACCATGATGGAGGTGGTGCGAATCCCAACATAACCCCATAAGAAATCCCGATCATGTTACTCAGGATACCCAAATACACAAAGCTCCCTCATAGCTGTATCGTAAGCGAACGCGTCTTCAGTTCGGGAGTCCCAGATTTGATTGCCTGTGGGAACCCATGTGGTTCGAATCCCACATAGGTAGGTCCATGTCTCATATATTTTCGGTGTTGGACTAGATGTTAAGCTTTTATCTAACCAACTAATCAAAAAGATACAGTACAAGAAATAAAGTTACCTTGACACTTCATAAAGAACTTAAAACCATTTTTATACCAAATAGCCATCAAGGCCCTTAATATCAGGTGTAACTATTCTAAGTGGCCACACAACCAGGGGAAGGATCCAGTTGTGGATCACGGAATTCAGCGCTTGCTGCAAATCCTTAAGGTTATTGGGGCGCAAGAGGTCCATAGTCCGATCCCAAGTCACGTGTATTATTCGTAGTTTTATAATGCCTAAAATAAATGAGACATTGCAGAATCTCTCTTAACATGTAGATTGAAATACGCAATAACCTAGAGTAGTGTAATTTGAAAAAAAAAATGAAACTTTATTGATTGGTTGACAACACTGCTAATCTGGTGGAATTGCAGAGCATGTCAAATAATGCTGTCCCAGCTATATGCTGAGTGACAGAGCCTTTATTTCTGGTGGTCCCTGGTTCGATCCATGTAAGTTTTAAGTAGGCAACATCGTATCCCTGGTTTTCTGGAGATTATCTCATCTCCTTTCAAGTTTTCATTCTATTAGTTGTTTCAAAGTCATTATTTTCATTAATCATTCGTCTCCGTTAGCTTATGGATCATATGTGTCTGAAAAAGAATGTATCCTTTTCAAAAATTATTCTCGGGCCCCCTAATGTTATATTAGAATCCTTTATATATCAAAAACAAGGAAATATATCAAAGTTCATTTTTACCTACCTTATTCCATATGGGCGCCCTTCGTGACACGGCAGATACTTAATTGATAGTCCATTTCCTCTCATACTCGGCAGCAAAGGTTCTGTGATCCACTCTCTCCCAGCTCCGTCAGATCTCGAGGCAATGGTGCGACAAAGACGCAGTCTGTGACAAAGCCCATGTCAAGAGATCTCGGAGACATCTCAATAACGCTTCGTCATCAGGACTAGTGTGACCTATTCAACGCTGTGAGAGACCTTCATTCAGACATTTTCTCACTTCGTTATGGAAGTGGGATGGGGCACCATCTTGTTGAAAAATGAAATCTCGGGAGTTCTGTTTAAGTTGTAGTATCAACCACATCTGGAGCATGTCAAGATACGAGTGTCACGTTACAGTTTTTTTATACAAAGGAAAATTGCTGATAAACTTTCGTTCCGCACATGGTAGCAAAGACGTTCAACTTTGGAAAATTTCTGAGATGCTTAATGATTCGCTTAAGGACTCTTCCGAATCCCAGATTCGAACATTACGTCTGTTGACTTTCTCAATGATATGGAAAGATTATATGATATCACTAAACAGTACCTTGTCCCTGAAATAATCATTTTTCAGAAATCTCAACATGTCTAAACTGAAGACAGTGCAAAGTTTACTGACATCTTCAATGAGTCTCTGCACAAGTTGCAGCTTGTAAGCCTTGAACTTCAAACCCTTACGAAGAACATCTCAGACTGTTGAGCGGGGCAATACTAACTCACGGTCCACTTTCCGAAATGACTTCGTATGGCTGCGTTGGAAGGATTTCCGAATTTTATCCTCTGCCTCCTCTGAATACGAAGGACGGCCGGTGCTTTTGCCTTTGCATAGACACACTACCTCCATGAACAGTGTATGCCAGCACTTCATGGAGTTCTTGTCAGGTGGATCGACCACAAACTGTCGCTGAAAGTTGTTTGCGTTGAACTGTGACAACGGACGTTGTCTTTGCGTATTCCACAGCACAAAATGCCTTCTAGTGTTCTATGAGTGCCATATTTAAAAAAATGTGATCTTGGAAACGACTGGTATTTCAATAAAAAAATTTGAATATCTAAATCTAGCAATCTTTACCCCTGACACATCTTTCCACACACTGAGCACCGAAAAAAAATAAAGAAAATGATACAATCTTTTTGGACACCCTATATTTGTGGAACGTGAAACTAGAAGGAGAGAAAAAGAAAAAATATATAAGGGTGCGTACAGGCGAATTTCAGGGTGCAAAGCTGTGTCCCTAAGATTCTTT
The DNA here is from genome assembly GCF_964235325.1 of Thermobia domestica. Classification (NCBI taxonomy): domain Eukaryota; kingdom Metazoa; phylum Arthropoda; class Insecta; order Zygentoma; family Lepismatidae; genus Thermobia; species Thermobia domestica. Next base: position 76,257,303 of record NC_137456.1, read on the forward strand.
TGGGGAGGGGACGGTTAAAAATCTCATTTAAAATAGCCAATTGAACTTCAATTATGTCATAAATATGCTTTTAAGAACAGAAAAGTTTCGAAATTGAATAACACTTATTCTATAAAGCAAACTATGTATCTTACCTTGTCACAACCAACTTCTGTCTCCTTTATTACATTTGTCTGGGGGATAGAGAAAGGAACATTTTGTGAGACTGTGCCCTAGCATTCCTTTGTTCCAGTTGTGGCAGTGGCAGACCTACCAAACAGATAACCTTATAGAGAAAAGAACAATAATTTTATTATCTTCGTCAGTGTGTTACTGCAATTACAAAGTGAAAAGTATTTCTCACTAAGCTTGCACCGCTGAATTTTTGTTTTTTTGTTTTTTGTTTTTTTTTTTTCTAAATCAAGAACATGCTCTATCAACGTCAAGGATTGTAAGCTTCCTTGATGGCGCTCATTCACAAAAGTCGTTTGGGGGGATTTTAATACGCGTGTTTAACGATGTGTGACTATCTCTTTGTGACGGATGTTGTAGTCATTTGTGATTAGTCAAAGATTCAAGGATATACTTTCTGTTGTGTATATATAGTTCCAACTCGTTAACCATTGCAAAGGTTTCATACACATTAAGAGGGAAAAAAAAAAGCACTGCGAATAACATTTGAATTCATCGACCTGTATGCAAGATTGGACTCCTCTCCTTCTCACCTTCAGGTACTCTTCAAATTCCCAGATACTCTCAAATCGCTGACAATTATGGAATCGTAACTTTTTAAAGGGGGCCAGCCCACTTTGGGGATATGAAACTTTTTATTTTAAAAGTTTGTTTTTACCGAACACGTTTCATATTTACTCTGTCCGTGTGTTCATCTGAGTGGGAGACAAAAAGAAATCTCAACAACTAGTTTGGATCAACCATCAATTTCGGCCAGAATATAGAGAGTCAAAACTAGGAATGAATTCGCGGATAATTATGACTTTCAAACCGGAAAAGGTTGAAATCAATGATTTCTAGTTTTCACATTCATCATTATAGAGTAAATACGGTAATAGATCTTCTTCTGGTTCACCTCAACCATAGGTTGGAGGACAACATGGAAATTTTAAAACTTTTCTCTCGCTTGGGAGAGCTATTTTATACTTTGATAAGGCCTCTTCTTCGTAACCGCATCTAGATATTCTATCCTTGGTCTTCCTCTTCCTGGTTTTCCTTCTGCCTTTCCTTCTATCATCACGATGATCCAATCGGTAATAGATAGTAAGAAATGATTTCATACAATCAAGTAAGCGTCCCAAGAAATACATTTAATCTCAATTAGGGCCTATTAACTCTCTGTGATATCAATCCACCAGAACTTCCGGGTTTAATATTCATCTACGTGGAGCAAAAATGAGAAGAGATAGTGAGAACTGCTTTTTTTTTAAATCGATATAGCGTTCTAAGAATACGTACCCCATTATTTTTTTATAAATCTGTATTCAAACCGAAATGAAAGAATGCAATCACTTTTGTTTTAACGTTTATCGTTATCAAGTACAGTAGAACGTCAAAAATCCGAACACAATCCCTAGAAGCTTTTTACATTTTGTCCTAGCGCTAGCGATAAACAAACGGTTGTCTGTCGGCGTTGTGTGAAGTCAGTGAAATGAAATGAAATTTTTGAGTTTTACGCCCACGGTTATGTCCAAAATTATTGTCGCATGTCTATAAATATGTTGTTGTAGGAGTATAATTTGATAACGAATTCGCCCGGTATTTCTTACAATGTTAGTATGTGTATAATCGGCAAAGACCTGTAAGTGACAAATTTTGTCAAAAGAGCAGTAAATAAGAACAATAAAACGAAAATAAAATTTTCTTCTCCATTTAGAAACATTTCATTTTACTCATTATAATTTTCTTATTTATAGTTCTTTTCCTGTGAAATTTACCACAAATATACATTTGCCGATTATACACATAGTGTCAGTATTAAAAGTACCATGTAAAATCATTATCAAATTATATTCTTACAAGAAGACAATTATAGATATGCGACAATAATTTTGGTCATGAGTGTACATATATATATATATATATATATATATATATATATATATATATATATATATATATATATATATACAAGGTATTTATCTGTGAGTCCGATTCTCTAAGGTAGATATCAGCTTGGACTCTGACACATTTTGCAAGCGATTAATGTTACTTAAACCCCATATTTTCCTAATAGCATATAAAGTTCTCGTTTTGTATCCTATTATTTTTTATCTTGATGCAATAACTAACTAACTAATTTTATGGCGTGTGAAGCCCAAAGGTTTAATGCCACATTAACTAAAGTTCTCCATTGACTCATAACCTTAGTCAACTTGATGACACAATATCTAATATCTGCCTTTTATTGTTGACTATTACAACATCTCCTTACGTTACACTTCTCATAGATTCTGATCAGGCAGATTATAATTAAGTGCCACGTGTATCAGCCACGTGCCACATGTGCATGGTTAATTATCAACAAATATTTATTATTTGATTGCATATGTAAATTGCCAAGCAAAATGATGATAATAATATGTCTATCTACTGCCATATATATAATGAGAGAGAAAGATTGTAATCTAAATAGTATGTTATTTCCCAATGTATGAATTAAATGATTATTGATCTGAAAGCTATGCAAGATAGCCGTATGATTCATTATGAGCGTCATGTATTTCATAAATTTGAAGTACACTGGGTTTAACTAACTAACTCTATGGCCTATGGAATTCGGAGGTTCAATGCTGCGTTCACAAAAGCTCTCCAATGACTTCTACCCTTAGCCAACTGGATTAAATTTCTACTTTGTATTCCTTATTTCTGCGAGATCCATCTTAATATTGTCCTCCCATCAGTACCTAGGTCTTCCCAATGGTCGTTTTCCGATTGGACTTCCAGTTAAAACTTTGAAAGCGTTCCTACTTTCTTCTATTCTGGCTATATGACCCGCCCATCTGAGTCTCCTAGATTTGATTACCTTAACAATGTTTGGTGAACTATATAAGTTGTGCAGTTCCTCGTTATGAAATTTCCGCCATTCTCCATTTCCCTTCTTCTTGTGTCCCAATATTCATCTCAGGATCTTATTGTCAAATACTTTCAGTCTATGTTCTTCCCTCAGAGTAAGCGACCATGTTTCGCAACCTTACAGAACAACAGGCGTGATTATCGTTTTATATAGTTTAAGCTTCAAATTCCTCGACAGAATTTGCGATGACAAAAGATTTTGAACTGAATAATAACACAAATTCCCTTATTTTATGGTTTAATTTCTTCGTGAATATAGTTCTGGTCTCTTAATATTGATCCTAGATATTTGAAAGTATCCACTTCGTCAAAAGTATTATTTGATACTTTAATGCATCCATAATTTGCAGTATTACGATTCCGATGCACCTCTATGTATTAAGTTTTTAATTAACCGTACATCAAACAGTTATAGTGCCATTCTTACAAACTTCGCAGGTATAAAATATAGCAGGTCAAAACGTATGTTTTTTTTCTTACAATATCAAGTTGAAAGAAGTTTTCAGTCTATAGAAATATTAATGAGATACAACTATATCTAAGTTAAGTGGTAGGAAAATGAGTGCATACACTATACTACACGGAGAAAAATGCATAATCCAGTCGGCATGTAAATGCTGTTTTTACCAGGTTACGCGCGTCCCCACATTAAGTAATGTTGTTTCATCAGTAGTACGATCTACACCACCGTCCAGCAAAAATTTTGTATTGTGGGACCACCATTTCAAATCTAGAATTAACGCCATACCCATTCCGACGGTGGTAACTTAGGTATATAATGTTGTTACTACCTTCCTACGAGTGTCCTCTCTTGGTTCTTTCTAAATCTGTGACTCCCTACCTTACGAGAGTAATAGTTTTTTAACACGAAACCAATCATGTGAATAAAATTATCCAATCACAGCGAGTATAGTTCGACGGCGAACTCCAGACTTGGCATGATGTTCCCACCTGCTGTACTTTTACATACATGAAATTACATTACTTAAGGATCGTACCCGCGTAAATACGATGTATCCACACGGAAATCCTAGTCCTTTTTTTCTCAGTGTATTATCACGGAATTAGGTAAAGTCTAAACGTTTGTATAACATATTGGTACTGTTGCCCTGAGACATAAATGCTTAACCACCCATAATGCAGTATTTCGGGTAACTTTTTCAGCAAGATCTAATGATATAAGTATCGATATATAGTTAACAATGCATTGCGTAATTGATTGTTACAGGAGCTTCAATTTTATGATGGAGTTTTTGGAATACACGTCGTATCTCTTACACTGTGAATATATATATACGTGCTCTCTTTTCTACTTCAACATGCATCGACGTATGTTCCCTATTCTTTTCCCTTGGACTTCCCACCCATCATCATTACTCCAATACGAGCGACTAACGAAGCCAATTTTATGACTACCAATGAAAGAATGACGCAAAACGATCACTCCTACGTCAGAAACGTTCAAATGGATGCTTCGACTGCTTTATATACACACAATAGTGGCAACATATCCGCTGGAATGAGTGGAAACATCCTCCACAGATTAGTATGAAGGATGGTGGCTAATGTAAAAATTTACCTAGATATTCAAAGATGATTCAGTTTTAACATTTACTGTACTTTCAGATACTACATTTATTGTACTAGTATAACTGTCGATTGTGAAAGAAGTCGTTAGAGAACTGGTTCTACCGATTGAAAACTTGTTGAGGCATTTAGCCGAATTTCCTACGTGTGGATATATGTTACAATTAAACTTCAGAAATCGGGTAGACTGCGGTAACAGGAAAATCTAGCATTACCCAAACACATTGTGTAAAGCTAGAATGTCGTTTCGGCTAAGAGCCATTAACCGAGTAATCTGCTTTGTACCCAACACCCTTTGCATAAGATAATTATTTTATTCATAACACTTCTCTTTTTGTACATATAGGAAGAAAATACACTTTTTGTAATTAAAATAACGTAATTAAATAAATTGGAATGCATATATATATATATATGCAGTAAATTAATTTTACAAGCTATTACTTTAATTAAAACATGTATATTACATACCTAGGAAACATGTTATAGCATCAAAGCAACATAACTGAACAAGATGAAACACAAATACAAATAAAATAAACTACTTTTATTCGATAAGTATAATTTTTGGTCAATTCACGTCTTGTGTCTTAGGAAGGTGTCCGTTTGATGAATTAGTTTCGTAAACAACTTCAGAATGGAAGGACAATTTGAGTACAGTTTCCAGTAAATTAAAAAGAATGTAATTTTTTGTACGTTCCACCCATACGATCGTTGTGCATTCCAGCTATACCACCGTTATTCCCAAAATTAATTTTTTACCAAACGGAAAGAATTTTTGTCGCAGACTGCACATACATCGGGACGGACGGAGAAATGAACAGATATCCAAAAAAGAAAATAATTCCTTTTTTGTCATCTGAAGGTTATGAAACATGTAAATTTGTTGAAATTTCGAATTCGATTATTTATTTATTGTCTATTGCCATATCTCTCGAAAATAAAAACAAAATAATCTTCCAAAATTTTTGCATGTATAGTGTACATGTTATTGAATTTCATTTCATTTTTAAAACATTTGTACCATTCCCTTAAAATAAAAGTTTAATGGCCTGCCATATAGTATACTGTATGTATGTATAATAACGTGGTAGGTTGTTTAAAACTTAATTTAACCACTAACGTCTTAAAATAAAATTTCTGAGGAAAATGATATCACGATTCTAAAAGTAAATAATTAGTATCTTGAACTAGCGTTATACGGAAAGCAGTAAATCAGATTTTAATTGAAAAATGGCTAAACATTTACGTCACTTATATTACATTCTCAAATCCTAACTATATATATAAACATCTCTTTATAAAGGCTTACATGTTAATACATTTTCCTAGAATTTTTACTGTCTCCGTTGCTATTTTCTTACAATTTTATCGTATGAAAGGTCAATGTACTTTTAAGAAACAATTAGTAACGTAATATCCAGCATCGTTCAAGAACTTCGTTCCAATGTGGTATAAATGAAATCTTATATGGAAACAACAGGTTGCCTAGGAAACGATGATTTTTTTTCCTTCGTTTATCAAGACATTTCTTTGCCTAGAAACGCGGTAATCAAGAAATATATTAAAAAATTGTTTCTCTGTTTTCCACTAAACAAAGTATAACGTATTTTATGGCCCTAAAACGTGAGTAATCAGTGAGATGGTTTATAATCTTACAAGAGTACAAAAATATGTTTGATTTTTTTTAATATTCTAAAAAAAAAAAGAGGAAAAACAAGAAGTCAATAAAAAATTAGACTGTTATCAAGTGACGTAAATGTTTCCACTAAACAAAGTATAACGTATTTTATGGCCCTAAAACGTGAGTAATCAGTGAGATGGTTTATAATCTTACAAGAGTACAAAAATATGTTTGATTTTTTTTTAATATTCTAAAAAAAAGAGGAAAAACAAGAAGTCAATAAAAAATTAGACTGTTATCAAGTGACGTAAATGTTTCCACTAAACAAAGTATAACGTATTTTATGGCCCTAAAACGTGAGTAATCAGTGAGATGGTTTATAAACTTACAAGAGTACAAAAATATGTTTGATTTTTTTAATATTCTAAAAAAAAAAGAGGAAGAACCAGAAGTCAATAAAAAATTAGACTGTTATCAAACAATGTAACTTGGTACTTATTAGAACTTCAAGTTGAAATTATTAAAAGTTACTCGAGACTATAGATTTTTCCTAAGTTTCTGTATGACTATCAAATTTTAAAATACTACTTTCTGATAATTCATACAGCACCAGAGACCTGTTTCAGAAAGCTGGCACTTATCTTTTAAAACTAGTGTGGAGCTGACAAAAAGCGTACTTCTGGCATTTATTGTGTATTAATAATATTACATTTCACAGCCACAGAACATGACAGAAAAGATAATTAAGTATTTTTAAATACTTATTTTCTTACATATAAAAATTGACATTTTAGAGTTACGACAGTGTTATTGGGTGCTAGTTGTACGCGATAAATTAGAATTAACGTCTATAATATTTAAAAATAGTTTCTAGTATTATTCTAGATTTCAGTTTTTTTTTTAATCTACAACTTGCAAAAGAAAAAAGAACTTTCTGAAACAGCTGAAGTTTGTAAAGAAAAGTTTTGTGAAACAGGTTCCTACATATCTAACGGGTATGCAATGAGCAATAGCCAGTAAAAATGCTTTACCACCATTTACTTCGCCGTAACTTTAAAGTAAATAAACTGATGTAAAAACAATATGTCGGGTTGGATTGCACTTTACAGTACGTCCTGTATATGGGAGAGCGACTTAAATTAGGAAAATATGTATTTTGCTCAAGATGATGGAATCTTTATTTTATATACTTTGTTTATTCGAGTTTAAAGAATGCGTGGATCTATAGTTTAAAGTGAAATCCGTCCGTACTAAATATTGCGTTCAATGTCCTTTTATTTGAAATGAAATAAAATGAAATCTTTAAGTTCTACGTCCCACGATTATGCCGGCTAGGCTAAAGGAGACTTGATGATGAGAAATGAACGAAATGGTGGAATAAAGAAAGTGGGAGGAAACGGAAGAACCCCGAAAAACCCACGCACACGGTGTTTGTCCACCACTAAGTTCACTTGATGCGAGCTGAAATCGAACCAAGCACCCCATGCACCAGAGATGAACGTTCTACTACTGAGCCACCGTGGCCTCTTTTTATTCGAGAATCGAACCCCGGACCCCATACACACAGGGCATATGTGTTAGCCACTAAACGACTGGGGAAGGGCGTGATAGAAACTTTAAATTACATACATTTTATCGATTTACTAATCGTTATACTGGTTCTATGGTTCGTTAGCAATTAATTTCCTACACGAAAACATTTTCTTTTTACACATTAAAACAAAAAAAAAATAAAGGATTTCAATGCTGACAAAAACACATAACTACAAAAAACTCCATCTATCTACAAAGCAAAGCTAACGCCCAAAATAAAATCTATTCACCAAATGTGGAGTACTTGATTGATCCTCAGGAAATAATGTGTATGTGAACGTTACAATAGCTTCAACTCGTCAAAGTTTCTCCTCTATCCAGCGAACTCTGCAAATGTGTTTGTATAGAACATGTATGTGAGAAATAGGAGGAAGGAAGGGGAGGAAGTTCATACGAAATACATGACCAGCCTTACAGGTTCATTATTCTTCATTTTAGTCATCCATCAATTAACTTGGCTGGCTCTTTTTTTTTTTTTTTCATTTCAACAACTCCATCCCGTATCCATCCTAACTCTTGCTTCCCAACCACTGTTTATTCGAGGCCATATTATATCGAGTTTTCCTTAATTATGCCAAAGAGAAGCAGAAATAACAAAAACACAGAAGATTCAATTAGAGAGGGTTCGGTCTCAAACTTAATCATCTTGAGATCACAAAACAACTATCGGCATAAACATGTCTCATTTGGTTTTCACGCCAAAGATAAAATAAAAATTAATTTAAGCTTTATCTTAAATTATTCAAATTAAAAGAACACACAAAATGCGCAAGAGGAAAATAACTTAGATTATTCTCCATTTTTGTTTTTCAATCTTTTTTTTTTTTTTTACTTCAGCTCTTTAATTTTAATTTTAATTTTAATTTCATTTCTATGCGGCTGGAGGGACGCGGGTGAAGAACTGGTACTCCTTCCATGCTCTATTCTTCTAGTGGTCTGCTAGTAATCCTCGAACAACCATGTCAGTCTTAAGGATATCTTATTAGTGCGTACAACTTAATTAATGATAATGTTAATAATGAGGGGTAAGAAAACCATCTGTACGAGAACTTACTCATTGTGGCTTCATCTATCCAAATAAAAATGAATGGAACGATTTTTAGTAAGTGTTCTCAGGCTACCAGCCAGGTGAAGCCATTGACATCCGAACGTTTCGAATGCAGACATTGCATTCATCTTCAAGGATTGTAATAAGTCTTCCCGGGCTATCAGCCAGGTGAAGATATTGACATCCGAATGTTTCGAATGCATACATTGCATTGGGCTATCAGCCAGGTGAAGTTATTGACATCCGAACGTTTCGAATGCAGACATTGCATTCATCTTCAAGGATTGTAATAAGTCTTCCCAGGCTACACTGTTCAACAACGAAAATGTAAATTGAACAAAATCAGCTAATTCTTATTGATTTTGTGGTGCTGATCACGAATTTGAAAGTTATTTTCGAATATTAGCTCCACTTTTCGTTTTACAGGCATGTCTAATAATAACGCTTTAAAAATAAATATATTCGCTTCGTTTGGGGTAAAATGTTACACTGATTCGGCAACAATGGAGAAACTATATGAACGCTTGGTTTCATTGTGTTCCTTATCTCAGTAGTGTTCTGCTATTGTTAGAAAAGACAGGTTTAGTGCAGTTATCAGCGTTTTGGGTGTGACGTTTGTGTAGTGCAGGACATAAAAATACAACTACAAGTACGCAAAAATACTGGTATTTCGAATGTATATTTTTAAATAATTGTCGGAACTATTTCAAGTGACATTTTGAGGATTTCAATAAACAAAAATGCCGCGAAATTGTGTAAACAGTGCGGATTGCTTCTGCTACGTGTGTGGGGAAGTGACATTTTCGTCACAAAAGCAGACTATAACACCACTAATAAGAAAACCCTATCAATATTACTTTGGTTGTAAAATTGGAGACCAAGATAAATCTTGGGCACCCCACATTGTGTGTAACACTTGTGCCAGCAACCTAAGAAATTGGATTAATGGGAAGGGGCGCTCAATGCCTTTTGCAGTGCCCATGATTTGGAGGGAGCCAAGCGACCACATCAGAGACTGTTATTTTTGTATGGTTCCTTCCGTCAAGAAGGAAATTTCCACGAACAAGAAGCGGGCCTTCATCTATCCTAACATTCCTTCTGCAATGCGTTCTGTTCCACATGGAGAAGGACTACCTGTTCCTGACCCACCTAAAGAATACGATCTTTTTTCTGATGATGATCAAGAAGTTGAAGCTCCTGAATCAAGTACTTCGAAGGACCCTACGTTTGTTGTAGAAGAACCTCCATGTGAACCATATAGACTTACTCAAGAGGAACTAAGTGATCTAATCAGAGACTTGGATCTCTCGAAAAGCAAAGCCGAAATTTTAGCGTCACGCTTAAAGCAATGGAATTTATTGCAGGAAAAGTAAATATTTCAGTGTATCGGAATAGGGAGAAGATGTTCACTTCATTTTTTACTATGGAAGACACACTTGTGGCATGTACAGATGTAAATGGTCTCATGAGGGCACTTAAAATTAATTACGAACCTACGGAGTGGAGGCTCTTTATAGATTCGTCCAAGGTGAGTTTAAAGGCAGTGCTTTTACATATTGGAAATGAACATCCTTCAATTTCTGTAGGTTACGCAGTTCATATGAAGGAATCATATGAAAACTTGAAACGTTTACTTCAAGCCATTAAATATTACGATTTTCAGTGGCTCATTTGTGGTGACCTTAAACTAATAGCACTGTTGCTAGGTATGCAGTTAGGGTATACAAAGTATTGTTGCTTTACATGTGAATGGGACAGTAGAGATCGTGGATCTCATTACCGCAAAAGTGATTGGAGTACCAGAGAAACTCTTCAGCCGGGAGTGGAAAATGTGCAGCATGAACCACTGGTAGATCGTAACCGAATTTTGCTTCCCCCTCTACATATTAAATTATGTCTTATGAAAAGTTCTGTTAAGAGCATGAACCAAGAGGATGAGGCCTATAAGTGCCTAAGAGGACTATTCCCTCGATTAAGTGATGCCAAAGTTAAAGAGGGTGTTTTCATAGGGCCACAGATTAAGCAACTATTCAAAGATCACAAGTTCGACAAAATTCTCCAAGGTGAGGAGAAAGCTGCGTGGGAAAGCTTGAAGTGGTTCAACCCCCTGTGGCATGCATTGTGGCCACAGAGTACTAGTGGGGGAGATTGGTTCGGGTGGGGCATGAAAACATGCCTAAATCTCGAATGTCCTGTAATCTCATCGGCACTGGCTTATCTGCAGAATTAAGGAGCAGGACAACAACCTACCGGCGGAGGTGAACCTTTGGGTATCCACCGAAATGGGTGACTAACTCGTGCCATTGGATCCGGGAGAGTGCGTGTGACCCCATCACGTTTTCAGTGGGGTAGGCAGCTTGCTGCTGTACCTACCGGCGGGGGTGAGCCTTCGGGTATCCCCCGAAACGGGCAGCTAGGCCGTGCCCTTGGGTCCGGGAAATAAGGCTGCGTGGTACCCCAACACGCTAAAAAGAGTGGGTAGCTGGTGTGTCCAAGAGTGTGGGCGGATCCAGCACCCTACCGGGAGGATGATCTTGGTTGTCCTCAAAGAGAGTGCTATGCGTTCTCTTGGGTCCGGGATGGGATACCTAGTATCCTAACGCATACTTGTACCTCAGAAGTGCTGAGGAAGTGGGAGGTCACACGACCCTACCAGGGAAGCCGCCGCTCCTAAATGGCCATTGTCTTTAAAGGTAGACAGTCTACATCAGACATTGGGGCTGGTAATGTACGGTGTACCTCTACCGTAATTAGAGGTAGTTCCATATTGTTTGGACGACCCTACCGAAGGAAGGGTGTGGGTGTCCCTTCTAATGGTGGCTTACACTTACCATTGGGATTCGGACAGGTGGCTTTGCTACAACGTGTACGTGGTACCTAAACGCGTAAAAGATAGGTAGCCCTGTATTGTTTGGGCGGGCCTACCAGGGGAGACACGGCTCCCAAATGACAATGTCTGCCTTTGAGCAAACGGTCTACATCAGTCATTGGCTCTGGTAATGTACGGTGTACCTCTACCGTAACTAGAGGAAGTCCCGTATTGTTCGGACGACCCTACCGGGGGGGAGTGTCGGATTCCAGCCTGCGGGTGGACCAACCGGAGGTGGGGGAGGGGCCAATCCCAGGAATCTGGGTAACGGTTCTGATCCTGCTAATGGGAGGAAATTCCGTGGGACATGGGCCGGCACCAAACCCAAATGGTGACTGAACACGTACCATTGGGTCCGGGATGAGATACGGGAGTATCTCGACGCGTGCGGGTACCTCTACACGACAAGGCGGTTGCCAGTTGAACGATAGAGGTAGGCAGGGCCGGGATTGAACAAGCCCCCTCGGGCGTTGCCTGGGGCCCCGGATTGGGTTGGACTCTGCCGGGCTGTGGTCATACCGTGGGATTCGGTAGCTTGTGGGAGCCAATCCCAGAAATCTGGGTAACGGTGAACACGGGCGGGAGGTGAGCTTGCCTTAATACGCTCGGGCGCCATGCCTGCAGAGCATGGTAGGACTGACTCGCTAGCAGTCTGCCTCAACCAGTAGGTTTACTGGTAGGCACTCAGGACTTTGGTCTGGCCGCGCATTGGGCGTATCCCACTCCCTCAGAGAATGGGGGTGACACACATTTTTTTGTCAAGGTTAAGGGACAAATCTTGACGGTGCACTTCGTGCACGAGCAATAATAGCGTATATTGTGCAACTACGGGCGGGGTGCCTTGTTTGGCGGAACCCGTCCATTAAATAGACCGAACGGTCGCGAGCATGCTCTCCATGCATGCAATTAAGCGTGGCATAGTAGACCACTAGCTCACAATGTTCGTTCACAGTTCTTGGGAGGACACCGAGCAACAAATTACAAACAACTGGTAGCAAAGTTGTTATTGTGCTACGAAAATCTTGGTTGCAATATGTCTCTGAAACTCCACTTTCTTCATTCACATCTAGACTTTTTTCCGAAGATTGTGGAGCAGTAAGTGACGAACATGGTGATCGTTTCCATCAAGATATTGCAGCCATGGAGAAGAGATATGAGGGAAAGTGGAGTTCTAACATATTGGCCGACTACTGTTGGACTATTGCAAGGGATGCTCCAGATGTAACCTACAAAAGGCAAGCCAAGCGAAGACGCTCAAAATAAAATAAGCATAATCCTGTACAAGGGATCACTTGAAACTTTTGTCTACATTGTAGTGTAGTTCTTGCACAGAAAGGAATTTGTACATATTTTTCATGTTTGGATGTTAATACTGATTTTTATTACGGAATTGTTAATGTTTAACTTGACCACGGTTACTTTATTTTCTATATCGCTGTGAAACTGGTATTTGCGCAATTTTGAAAAAGGAAGTACAAGGGTATAGAAAGCTATAGATTAGGGTACTTCTTAACTCCCCAGCTTATCACAACACAGTGAAATAGATAAAAAAAAGTGAAATGTAGGTTTTTACAAGGATTTTGCTTAAATGTTCTATAAATATTAATACATTTGTATATATACAGCTACTGTTGTACAGGGGCGTTTTTTTTTTTTACAACCTGAGCTAAGAAAATTCTTCTATTATCATTTCCTTTCATATTATTCTTAAATGAATGTAAAAATCGCAATTTCAAAGACTTTGCATACTTTCGATCAAAATTTGTTGAACAGTGCCCAGCCAGGTGAAAACATTGACATCCGATGTTTTGAATGCAGACATTGTATTCATCTTCATCTTCAGGGATTATGATTTAGAAAAAAAACGAAGATAAGTGAGCTTGTATGTGCATTTCTTGCAAGGAAATATTCTACAAGTACTTTGGAACATTTTCACCTACCGTAAGACGGACGTCACTTTGCACAAGATTTAAGGAATTTTAAACAAAATAGCATGTAACTTACAAACGTAATGATTTAGAACACTGTATTTTAAACATACAGTAGCTAGAGATACAAGGTGAGGAAAAAGTCCCGGAACGATCCAATATCTCGCGAAGTATAAATATCAGCAAAACAAAAATAACACGTGTTAAATAGTTTTAAAAAAATCTATCAAATGATACCAAACGCAACCTCCTATTACCACCCCTTCGGGGGTACACGGAGTAATTTTAAAAAAATTTAAATGAGAACCCCCTATTTCTTATTGCACATTTGGATTCTCCAGAAAAAGTGACAATGATTTGACCCAAAACTGAAAACAGTGTCTTCGCAGACGGCGTTTAAATCGACACAGAAAATAAGGTGGTGCACCAAAATGTTACGAAAATGGGAATTGTCAATCCTGTGCTCTGTGGCCGTAAGGTTAGCATATTGGATTACGGAGTGAGAGGTTCTGAGTTCAGTCCCCGTTCGGGGCAATCTTTTATTTCCCCAAATAAATTCCATACGTTTTAACTTGAATTAATACTTTTTTGAAGTTACATAGAATACAAATTTCAATAATTGTTTTGCAAACTAGCTTTATGAAGTAGTTCTTAGTAATAGGGTTATTTACAACAAAAATAAACCATTTTGTCGCCATTTGTATTTTTTGCAAATGGACAAATACATTATTTTTTATTGAAGTTAAAATGTATGATTTCATTATTTGGGTACAAAAAATTCATATGAAAATGTTATTCTTCACGGGAATCGAACTCACTACCTCTGATTCCGCAGTCCAGTACGCTAACCGTATGGCCACAAAGTACGATACTGAGAGACCACATTTTCATAATGTTTTGTGCTCCCTTTTTTGTGTGTCGATTCAAGTGTCATCCGTGAAGACACTGTTTTCAATTTTGGGTCAAATCACTGTCACTTTTTTTCTGGAGAATCCAAACGTGTAATAAGAAATAGGGGTTCCCATTTAAAATTTTAAAGAAACCTCCGTACCCCCGAAGATGTTGGGAATATGGAGTTGAGTTTGGTATCATTAGGTAGCTTTTTCAAAACTATTTAACACGTGTTATTTTTGTTTTGCTGATCTTTATACTTCGCGAGATATTGTATCCGTCCGGGACTTTTTCCGCACCCTGTATAACGAAAACATTAGTGCAAGTTCATTAGTAAACATTCAGTATGACCATAGTTATTGAAATATAAACTTTGGTGCAAAGTGACCTCATAGGTGGGGTTACTTTGCACAACATACAAAAAAGTATGTTCAACATACGAACATAAAGTTTCTGTGCAATGTTTTTCCTTCAGTATTTATACATTTTACTTTGTACACAAAACTGCATGCAGTCTACAAATATTGATATCAGAATGAAGGTACAAGTATTGATACTTACATGAGTTACCAATATTTGTAAAGAAAATTATATATTTTCTGGTATCGGCAAAGGAACCACGTTCTAATAGTTTAGCATATGTTCCACAAAAATGCCACCTCAGGAACAGAAAAAAAATCCCCATGAACTAATTTGCCTTGGTTATTCCTTATATCCTAGAATATCATCCCAACCGTAACCAGTGGAAGATTTACGGGGTTTGGGACCTTCATTCTGAAGCACACGCAAATTGCATTATTTCTTTTTTTTTTTAAATCTAATGTTAATCATTCCTATGCGTGTAAGCTTCAAGCTCCCCCTTCCTCAAGAAGTATAGTGATTTTTAAAACAACGAACCGTTTGTGAGTGAAGATCCTCTCAAACTATTTTTCTGGATCCGCCACTGTCCATAATTTATTTTCCAACATGAAATTCATTCCGGCATCTATCTAAATAGGAAATTTACCTAAATTTTGAATGCAGGAGGTTCCAGTAGCAATAATTTCGTATCTAAGGGTTATTTTGGACCGGTGCAAAGTAACCCCGAGTAGAGGCTGAAAACGCATTCTCCCAGTTTTACTTTTTTTATGGCTTTAAAACGTTTTACATTTCAATTTCAATTATTGCATCAAAGCCCCATTATACACAGTAGTATTCTACGAAACTGACTTAACTTTGACGGAAATTCTTGTACGTGATATCTTTCAAATTTTGGTGGCCTTTACAGTTACTGTTTTCCATACCTCTACAACAACAAACCCTCCGGGTAATTAGAACTGATCTTAACTGCCAACATTATAGCCAAAATATAGTTAGATGTTCTACCTCACGGTGGCCTGGCAGTTGAAATTTCCTCTTTACAGTTCATGCTTTTACCGACAGAGGACTGTGAAACTCTTTTCATATTTTGTGCAAAGTAACCCCGTCTTACGGTATATGAACCAGGGGTCGCAAGTCAATAGTTTCAGAGTAGTTTGCACATGTGTGATTTCTTTGAAATTTGCTTGCTAACGAGAAGTGTGCGACAAAATTTTACCCTGACCCACTTCTACACATCGTAGAGCGGTGAAATGTTACATGTTTAATCCTGCATATCTACGTAGGTCATGTAGTATTGCACAGCTTGTAACTCAGCACCGTTGTTGAGTTATATGTCCGAACGTGAAGTGAGGTGTAGTGTCCGAACTCCATTACTGCACCTCAGAAAGCAGCGTGGCAACATCGCAGAAGTACTTGCCGCTAGGAAATGATTGCATGGGAAAAGGTGGAAGGAACATAGCATGTGGTCAGGAAAAAACGCGAACTATGACGGATTTCATGCCCAGGGTCCTGTATCTGTCAGACCAACATTCGAGCATGAACAGATGCATTGTTTTCCAGGAGGCGAAAACCTTTTGTCAGCATGTTACCCTCTGAAATTTCACAGAACCCCGCAATGCAGGCAGCAGTGAGGCATAGTATATCCTGGTAATTGTGGTACTCTTTGCCTGGAAAGCAAGTAGTAATACTAATAAATGTGATCACTCATGTGATCGTCGCTCAGAGTTGAACACGGACTTCCTTCGGTAGTGGTACGTCGGCACGCTGTCACTGGTCTAACTACACTTTCCCTGGTTCTCTTCACTCCCACCAGGCAAAGGCCGAGTTGGTATCTTCTAGAAGGCCAGTACCAGTTCCTTCCCAAATCCTAGACCCACCTACAAGACCTATGAGACCCCGGAGTTGCCATTCCCTTGCATAAATACATAAATAAATAAATAAATAAATAAATATCAATCGAATATATCGCTTGAATATCTCAAAACAAAACGTTACCACCACTAAAGGAAGTCCGTGTTCAACTCTGAGCGACCAAAGTGATGATCGCTTCTATTTGGAAAATGAAATCATTAAGTTTTACGTCCCATGGTTATGCCGGTTAGGCTAAAGGAGACAGTGATGATGAGAAATGAATGAAATGGTGGAATAAAGAAAGTGGGAGGAAACGGGAGAACCCCGAGAAAACCCACGAGCATGGTTTTTATCCACCACAAATTCATCTACATGAGTATCCTAAGGGAAGAAGGAGATACTTTCCATAAAATTATTCTGTGCGAAGAATGCGAATTTGAAAAGGTTATACATAGATATATTCCTTTTAGCATTCAATTAATTTTCTTCTGATATAGAGTATTGTAATCTGACCAGGTAATTTCATGAAATCGATGTTGTTTATGACGACGTTGTTTATGACAACAAAGTCCTTCAATAATTACATAAGTACGGTATAAAGTTTGGTGTGGTTGGTAATCAAACTTCATTTATTAATTTGTTTTGTAAACAATTTGAGATTCCAATTAAGCATTTTTTTTATTTTTTTTATTTTTTATTTTTATTATTTTATTTTATTTTATTTTTTTTTGTTTATAATAGACAGTGGACTGAAGACTTGCGGAAAACAACGACTGTACCTAATGCCATTGACAATTTTGTATTTCTTTTGTTTTCTCAAATTAGCAAGAGCTAATTACTTTTTCTAAAACTTTCTGCGCCAAGTATTGTTTTCCTCATTAGCGGATAAGTAATTTAGCAGAGCATTGGCAACTTAATACTTAAAAAGTTTCAAAGAATGTAATTACTTATCTTAACTGAGCAAAAACATGTGATAAACAATTTCCATTCTACGGTTACAAACTTCCAAGACGAAGCAATATAACTTTAACGCTGTTTACACTGTAATAGAAACAAACTCAAGAAGTTGTTTACTTTTTTGGATGAATAGCTAAGGAATCAACTAGAGACAAATATCTGCTTTGAGAACTTGTGTTTCTGTATATTCTGTTCCTGCAATATGAGAACATGACAAACTTAATTTCTGACTGCATAAGGACAAATTAAAGTTCCTTGTTTAAAGCTTTCAACATCAAAATACATAGCAAGAGAAGTAAATCAATGCGAAACGACGCGCCTGCAGAACTTCAAACAATAATCGAAAAGTAAATACAGCTCTTAACATTGTTTGTTTAACTGCGACAGTGATTCAGATCTTCAGTAGCGGAAATTCTTCTCTGATGGAATAGTATTACTGAAGTTAAAATACTTAAAAATATTTAAATATTTTTCCTGGGGGTAATGGTAGAACATTAAAGGGTCATCAAAGACTCATTGATGTATAAAATACCCAATCTTAGAGACATTTTTAATGATTTCTGATTTATCTTTCGTCAGTTAATTACTCTTATTCTAGAGGTTCACCAGTAATTTCCAATTGGCCATTGTATGACGTAGAAGCAGGCTTTTGAGATCAGGGAAGGAACTAGTAACGGCTCTTGAGGGATGCCTATCGGTAAACATTAATATTGTAAAATTTTGCTTGTGCAGATCTAGGTAGAGCATACGTAGAACAAATTATAGTTTGGAATTATGTTTTCCCACTATCAGATTTTATTATCAAATTCTACTTTAAAACAGTATGATATAAATAAGTATAAATTTACTAGTGTTTGGTTAAAATGGGCCTCCCCTCGGGAAGGATTCCTCACGAAGCAAGCTACATGAGGAGTAGGATATCCAATGCTTCACTGCAAGCTAAGCGGGTATTGTGATAAGGATTCTTTCAATGCTTCACTGCAAGCTAGGCGGGTATTGTGATAAGGACTCTCTCAATGCTTCATTGTAAGTTATGCAGGTATTGTGATAAGGAGTGTCTCAATGCTTCACTGCAAGCTAGGCGGGTATTGTGATAAGACGTCTCTCAATGCTTCACTGGAAGCTAGGCGGATATAGTAATAAGGAGTCTCCCAATGCTTCTCTGCAAGCTAGGCGGGTAATGTGATAAGAACTCTCCCAATGCTTCTCTGCAAGCTAAGCGGGTATTGTGATAAGGACTCTCTCAATGCTTCATTGTAAGTTATGCAGGTATTGTGATAAGGAGTCTCCCAATGCTTCACTGCAAGCTAGGCGGGTATTGTGATAAGACGTCTCTCAATGCTTCACTGGAAGCTAGGCGGATATAGTAATAAGGAGTCTCCCAATGCTTCTCTGCAAGCTAGGCGGGTAATGTGATAAGAACTCTCCCAATGCTTCTCTGCAAGCTAAGCGGGTATTGTGATAAGGACTCTCTCAATGCTTCATTGTAAGTTATGCAGGTATTGTGATAAGGAGTCTCCCAATGCTTCACTGCAAGCTAGGCGGGTATTGTGATAAGAACTCTTTCAATGCTTCGCTGCAATCGAGGCGGGTATTGTGGTAAGGAGTTTCTCAGTGCTTCACTGCAAGCTAGGCGGATATTGTAATAAGGAGTCTCCCAATGCTTCTCTGCAAGCTAGGCGGGTAATGTGATAAGAACTCTCCCAATGCTTCTCTGCAAGCTAAGCGGGTATTGTGATAAGGACTCTCTCAATGCTTCATTGTAAGTTATGCAGGTATTGTAATAAGGAGTCTCCCAATGCTTCACTGCAAGCTAGGCGGGTATTGTGATAAGACGTCTCTCAATGCTTCACTGGAAGCTAGGCGGATATAGTAATAATGAGTCTCCCAATGCTTCTCTGCAAGCTAGGCGGGTAATGTGATAAGAACTCTCCCAATGCTTCTCTGCAAGCTAAGCGGGTATTGTGATAAGGACTCTCTCAATGCTTCATTGTAAGTTATGCAGGTATTGTGATAAGGAGTCTCTCAATGCTCCATTGTAAACTAGGCGGGTATTGTGATAAGGATTCTCTCTCAATGCTTCACTGCAAGCTAGGCGGGTATTGTGATAAGGACTCTCTCAATGCTTTGCTGCAAGCTGGGTGAGTATTGTAATAATAACTCTCTCAATGCTTCACTGCAAGCTAGGCGGGTATTATGATCAGGAATCTCTCAATGATTCACTGCAAGCTCGATGGGTATTGTGATAAGGATTCTCTCTCAATGCTCCATTGTAAACTAGGCGGGTATTGTGATGAGGATTCTCTCTCAATGCTTCACTGTAAGCTAGGCGGGTATTGTGATAAGGACTCTCTCAATGCTTCGCTGCAAGCTGGGTGGGTATTGTAATAAGAACTCTCTCAATGCTTCACTGCAAGCTAGGCGGGTATTATGATCAGGAACCTCTCAATGCTTCACTGCAAGCTAGGCGGGTATTGTGATAAGGACCCTCTCAATACTTCACTGCAAGCTAGGCGGGTAATGTGATAAGGAGTCTCTCAATGCTTCACTGCAAGCTATGCGGGTATCGTGATATGCAGTCTCTCATTGCTCTGCTGCAAGCACAGAGAGAGGTAAAGATCTCTACAAGGCTCCACTGCAAGCTAAAGGCTTGGGTTCTGTAAGGTTTTTCCAAAGTTCCACTGCAAGCTAAGGAGTGTACCAGCCGGAGACTGATGGTTGTCATTGAAATTTTCTTGGTTATGAATGTGTTGCAGGTGGGGTGGTGGCGCGGGTGATCCTTCGTGTTACATGACCAGTGGTGTTGCTAGTGTTTCTGTCGCCTGCAACTATAGTAATCCGTAGTAAGACGCACATGGTTGATGTTTGTCAATATAAGCACGTTTCGGTTGTTTGTATATAAAACCATGTGGAATATTACAATATTCTCGTATCGTTACACGATAAGGGAATTAGTACGCATTTTATTGCTACAAGTTGTGTGCAAGAATTAATAAATTTTTAAGTAGTGTTGGTGTCGTCTCAGAAATGACAAAGGAGTCGAGATGATACGTACCTTTTCAAATTCGAGTCGACACGAGAAGTTTCGCGAGCCTCGTGGTCAACACAGGTTCACACCCAAGTCTTAGATTTCAAACACTGTGCAAGTGTTACATTGTCCAAAGCATAAAAACTATAAATTGATAAAGTGATTCTACGAATACATAGTGAAGAGCATTTATCAATGTAATTCATTACACAAATGCTTCAATAATAAATATGGTTTAATTGTTGTTATTACACCCTTCGTGGACCTCTTGTTCCGTGGCAGGATTCTGATAACTTCTAGATAAAATTAAGAAGAGAAAATCACGGCATAAATTTTGTACATAAATTTACAAAACAAGATTATGAATTTTTCGAGACAGGATGATATTTTTTCGAGAATCGAGACGAGACTATGTTTATACAAAATTTACGAGACGGATGCAAAAATATTTTTCGTCTCGTCTCGTAGGCCACGCTAATTTTGTTTTCATTCCTTAGCTTATAGTTATGATTTTCTTCAGAAGCCGCCTTCGGAAGGAACAAAGTTAACAGGTGGAGAAGTTGAGGAAAATAGGATAAACCATCGATGTTCTTGTTTTCCTGTCATCACTGTGTTTTGTCAGAGTCAGGTATTCTATCTGCCCCTTGTTCTTTCTATGTGTTTTGCTAAGAATAGGTTGTGTTACAGAGCATCCAGGTGGAAGTGTCTGCTATAAAGGAAATATAAGAAACATTAGCTATAGGAATATCTTCACTTCAAAAAGAGCTTATACGATGGTCCATTGAAATCTCACGCTACTGGTAATAGGTCGTGCGTAGCACATAGTGCCATCTATGAAAGAAATCATTAATCAATGTCAACTGTCTGGCTACGTCAGATTGTTTAGACAGTCTTTTGAATCAGTCGCTATGACGAAGCCGAGTCGTGGTGTGTCTTCAAGGAGATTCAGCACCCACCTTACAGCCCATATTTAGCACTGCAGTCTTTTGAATCAGTCGCTATAACAAAGCTGAGTCTTGGTGTGTCTTTTAGGAGATTCAGCACCCACCTTACAGCCCATATTTAGCACTGTAAAATTTTGAATCACTGGAGTCTTGACAAGAAAGCAGCTGTGTAGATTGAAGATTTGTCATGCAGTATGCAAGCTCAAAAAAAGAAAAAAACAGTACTGATTCAAATGACTGCCTCCAACGAATTGATACAGATAAACTATATGCCGTAAACGGCTTATTAGCAGTGGAGTGATATGTCAGCATCAGGTGGTAAATTTTTAGAAATACCCTCATATAAACAGTTGTTTCTAATTTGTTCAACAATGTGGTTGTAAACCCCAGCAGATCCACACGAAATTCAAAAATAACATTCTTGCGTGTGTCATCGCAAGTATTTTGATATCACGTGCTGGTTGCTAGTCACAAATTCCAATGTTGTCACAATCCTGACTAACAGTATTAGCAGTTAATTGTTGTCTCTGTTTCTCACCCTACTTCCTCGTTGTTGTTGTTGTTGTTTTCTTACGTCCAATCTTTTATTGTATCCTTTAAAATAAAATGAAATAAGTAATTAAAAGTATCACATTTATGCTCTTTAAGTTAAAGGAGCGGAAGATCAATGTTAATTTTCATGTTCATGTAGAAATTGGAGGATTGAGAGTGTGGGTGATATGGAAGATCCGGACACGATATTGTCTATCACAAACTCACTTGGCCTGGGATCAAAGTACAGATCTATCACTGAGCCAGGGCCGTGCCATGGAAAATCAGTGCCCGGGGCGAGAGTATACGACGGCGCCCCCATACATATATTCCAAGCAATTTTTCCTATCTTTTTTCCTTTTTTCTCCCGAATTTTTCGCCCCCTTACTTCGGCGCTCGGGGCCGTCGCCCCGCTCGCCCCCCTTCCACGGCACGGCCCTGTACTGAGCCACTGTAATCCCTTCATTGTACGAGGCGTATCCAGAAAGTAAGTTCCGATCGATTATAAAATGAAAGACGAACGTCAGAAAAAATATATTTTCTTACTGGGGATGTTAATCATATATAACTTACTTTTCAACATATGCACCTCCTTGTTGAGATAATTGTCGTATCGCGGCACCAGCTATTGTATGCCCATGTCAAATAATTTTGACGCCAAGTACTGGAACCAGAATCTCACAACCGTACACCACTGAGTCGCGTAGTCGAAACGATGTCCGGTCAAAACCGCTTCAAGTGAAGGAAGTCATTAGACGCGATTTCGGGCTGTAGGAGGATATACAAAGATAGACAAACCAGCCATAGTCGGCCAGTACGGTGTTAGTCGTGAACATCGATGTGGCCTGCTGTGAATTGTCTGCACCATCATCTGACCATACTTTCACTCATGACATACAGTCCATACACTTCACACAAATTGCCGGGGAGAAACCTGATTTTTGCGTGTATCCCGCATTCAGTGGGAGACTATGCGCATAGCCATGTTTATCATCTCATCTCATCAGTGAGTCAAGACACCTGCGCTCGTTCCCGATTATGGCTTCTCCTGCGCAGGTCATCTTGAGTCACTCCCGAAACTTATTTTCTGGATGCGACTCGTATATTTCAGAATACAATTTTATCATATATAGGGGGTCGTGAAACGTGTTAATCGGTCGAAATCTCAGACTTTTTTCTTGGTCAGCTTCAGAATTATAAGATTTTCATCGCTCTTGTTGCAACCCGCTAATTCCAATTAAAAGAGTCAGAAAATTAAATTATTGAATTACGTTATCTTAAGCAAGAGCATGAAAAAGCTTATTCAATTAACCAGTAAAACAGGGGTGTAGCCAAGGGGGGCCCATCGGGGCCCGGCCCCCCGAAATTACCAACTCTTAAAACATCATCGTAAGATTACCTCGTTTCAGCCACTTAAAAATAACAAAGTTTACATATAATTAATAATTTACTGTAAAATAGTATGGAAAAATACTATTTTACCATACCAATCGAAAAATAGTATGGTATCTCTTCCTTACACCGATCGAAAAATAGTATGGTATACTTTTTCTTTTCACAGCAGATTACACAATTTACTGCGATTTATATTTGACAGTTTGAAAACAAATGTTTTAACAAGGTACTATAAATACTACCATACAACAATGGTACTAAACTGATTTGTAAGTAAACCGGCATTACCTTTTTTTGTATGCTGTAACTAATGTTTAAAAAAACATATTTATATCAGATGGAAAATTAGGTGAAAACAACGTTATTCGGTTTTTCAGTTTGGATTCCAATTAATCGGTAATTTTCAATTATTTTTACGTCACCATCCTGCTTAGGAGTACTAATGGGGACTAAAATTTGATTTAAATGGCATCGGAAGTGTCATTGTTCATATTAGCCACCCCGAAAACTATGGATTCAACATTAATTCGAGGATTCGATGCCCGAAACTCATCTATGTTGAAAATTTGATCGTGATCAGTCGGGTGGTTCAAGAGTTAACTTACAAATGAAGTCACTTTCATTATATAGATAGATAGATAGATAGATAGATAGATAGATAGATAGATAGATAGATAGATAGATAGATAGATAGATAGATAGATAGATAGATAGATAGATTTCCATTATTTTGGAAAGTTGTGAACTATAGCCTATATAAATTGAATCATACAGTAGGGATTCCAAGATGCAGTAGACACCAGCATGAATGGTGAGGAACTGTGTGTGTCTTGCAATACAACAAAACTCCGTTTTGTGGCTATCGCAGCATTGCATTTACGACACACGCTTTTCTAGAGTTAGTTGTTAGTGATAGTAACCACCGCTTTAAAATTCCTTCGTTTTCCCACTCGTATTGCTATTTTTGAGAATATTATTTAAAACTTTTGATTCGAATCGTTACCAACTCTTCTCTTCTCAGAGGTTTCGCATGTGAAACAGAAGAAACTCTTTTTCGTGAAATATTTTCCGCGACGGAACGATCCACGATTTGCAGACCAAAAGATATTAAAAACCGAAAGATATTACTCGTATAATTCGTCAGATATTAATATTGTACTTTTTTTTCAATTTTGGGATTTATTCGCATTCTCGCACTGTTTTAGGACAAGAAGAATTTGTAAAGTGGTAAACTGAAGTCCAAAGTCCAAAGAAGATGCTCGAAGAATTGTTCACAAACGTGATGTCCCTGCTCCTTCACGTTTGCAGCCACTTCTAATCTGTGGTCGACGAGGAACAGAACTTGCGTCGTTGACACTGGCGAACTTCAAATGCACGAAGCATACTGGATCTCGGAAGAAGAGGTCGATGTTATTTCTGTAGATCCTGTTCTCACTGCATCTTCCGCAGTACTTTCTTCTTGCCAATCACCAGTGACCTAAAATGATGGGTGCGATTCCCTTAGGCAAACTACATTAGTTTTGAAGAATTAGGATTGGTTAATTAAACAACCTTATGGGGTTAAAATATTATTACGGGTCTACCATTTTTTAATACTTTGATTTTTTTGGCGAAAAACGTTACAAATATGTTCACAATAATATAAGCATTTTGTAATAAAAAGTTCTACCATTAAAATAGTTTTTGTTATTGTAATAACCCCCAAAATAATCAAAATTGGTGAAAAAACAAAAATCAAAAAGTGTTACGTAACAAAGTTAAAGAGGTTCGGCCTTGCGTTACGAAGTGTGACAAGGAGGAGAAGGAGGTAAAAATTGGTCAAAAATAGCGTTACGAAATAGGTGGAGTGCCCCTAAAACAGTAAATGAGATATAGCTTTTAATAATAAAATTATGTTTTTTCTTAGTGACGAATAATAAATAAATATTTTTGTCAGGAAATTTTAAAGAAGTTAAGTGAAATTTCAAAGAAAATCACTCTTATGAAGATACAAGGGCTTAAACTAAAATAGTTATGCAGAAAGGTATAACGTTTGACGGGGACAGTAGTTATTGGTTAAACATAATAAAAACTACCTGGAATATAATTTATGGAGAAAAAACAAATAATAATAATAATAATAATAATAATAATAATAATAATAATAATAATAATAATAATAATAATAATATAAAAACCAGCTTTTTAGTTTTCCGGAAGGAAACTAAAATTTTCCGTTTTTTTCCAGGCCTCAAGAGCACTAGCTGCAACACAATTTCTTTGGCTTTGTACATTGTAGCTGCCCCCCCCTAAAAAACGACGGGCCCTTCCTACATAAAACTGCTGGCTACACCCCTCCAGTAAAAGATTACATAGAAATATTTTCAAAACACCAAATAATTATATAATTTAGGATAAATCCATTGCCTTTCATGTTGAGTTTTACTGCATAGGAGAGATCTTTTTGTCTTTCGATTTCAATATTTGTATGTATATATAAACTGATTCCCTGAACTCTGCTCTGTGACAGGGCACAGCCGTAGGAGATAATTTTCTGTCAGAAACAGAAGTTTGTGATCACATACGCTAAAATTCAGAAGCGGAACAAAAAAGATAGAAGTTAAAACATAAATATAAGCCTATTTAGAAAAAAAAACTAATGGTTATCTTGGATTTTTCGGTAAAAATCTAATAGTTCGGTGCAATGGAACAACCTGCAGATAAAGTAAACAGAGAATAGGATATATGAAATATACATATTTATTTCTGGGGGAAAAAATCTCTCTATCTCTTTCTGTGTCCTTTCCCCCAAAATTAATAATACCTGTAAGAAACAGAGATCAAAGTAAAATGCAGATAACAACAAAAAGGAAAAAACAAATAAACGATAAAAAATAGGATAGAACATAGAGAGAAAGATAAAAAACTATATCCGCAATAAAAGAGAAGAGAGAGAAAAATATTCGTATGTATGTAGCAACAACGAAATTAATACCACGATAAAAGTTTTAAAAAAAAGTTCTGATGATATACTTTTTTTAAAAAAATATATAATCAGATTTTTGTAAAATCTGAAATTTGCATAATATGTTATTTTTATTTATCTTTTTTCTTATTTAAAAAGAAAAACTACATTAAAAACAAAAATTCAGATTAAAGGTTCAAGTATTTTTTTTCTATAGTGTTGTATTATAGTTGCAGGTCATCGAGATACAAATATTCCATATATGTAAGCATTTAAAAGTACTCTGCAAACATGGTTTCGTATATATATATATTGGATGTAAACGCTGTTGGGACATAAACCGCAGAAAATATTACAAAACAAGTTTCTTATTTATTTTACATGGATAAGCTTCGTAGAAAGCTTACATGAGCAAACTCACACATCATAAATAATCCTCTAAAAGTACTGAAATGTGTAAATAAAATATATTCGTATTTACTTCGCAAAGCTGCTTTCTTTAAGATCCATTTTACGAAAGGGAGATAAAGAATATAATTTGTGTAGTACTAGAAGTATAGCGAATCGATTTTTGAGACGTATTTGTGTTTCTTCTTACTTAGTATTTCCAGCAGTTATTTCACCTCAATATTTTCTTTCTTTTTTTTTCTAAATTTCACATTAAATAGAAAATTGTACTATTTATTAAAGGTAGCAAATTTTACGCAGTTTTGGCAAATGTTTGATATCTCCACACTCGATTACGTTGGAAATTGTTAATGTTCAACTGTTGATATTTGTCTAAAATTTGCGTCAACTTGCGAGAGGTTAACCTTTAAAAAAAATGTTATCTTGAGATGAAGAAGAAAGTAATTTTGGAAGGTAATTCATCACAGTTAAAAGGGGAAAAAATATGGCAACGCATTTGGACGCACATTAAGATAAAATGACATTAGTAAGAGATGATTGTTTGGTCAGTTTCAAGGACCACACATTGTGGTTATCTTTATGTTGCCGCCACTATATACAGAGGTTAAACCTGAACGAGTAAAAAGCATTCTTAGTACAGTGTAGGACCACTTTTCGCGGTCAGAACAGCCTGTATTCCACGATGAATGGAATGAAACAAATAATGAATCATGATTATTAGTTGAATATTTGTACCACTCTTTCTGCAAAACCCGCTCCACTTGCTTCACAGATGTTGGAGGAAAAGATTGCAGATTAAAGGAGACCACAATGGCTCGATCATGTTGAGATCTGGCGATTATGGAACCTGAAAGAGGTGTAAAAGTTTCCGTTCATGCTCCGTAAACCACACTGACTTTCCTAGCCAAATGAAAAGAAGCCAGATCATCTTGATAGATGACATCCTAGTAGGCAAGGGTTTAGTGGCCTGGGAACCCCCAAAGTTGAAACGGTTCTGTAATCAGGGGGCCCAAATTGCTAAGTTGAAGTAGGTTCTCCTACTTCTACAGTACAGGATCATTTGTTTTCAACTTCTATTAATACATATCTTCCACACGACCCCCAAAAGTTACACAGAAATCGGCGCCCTTGCTAGTAGGGAACATTGATTGGGCTATGAAAGTTCATGGTTTCCTAAAATTTGTTCTTTGGACTTTACAGTCATAATTCCACATAAATGTGCAATACAACTTCCTTTGCTTCCCTGCAGAAAACCACGATATCGCCTTCCACACTGTTATAGAACAACTATTATGCTTCATGGTTGACTAAAGACAGTCTTGAGTGTAGACTTAAGGCGATGTTCTCCACATGTATACACGTTATACTTTGGGAAATAGACACGCACACAGGAATTTATTTCAAAGGGAGTCCACGCGCATGTTGGGACTTCTTTAACGATTCACCGAACTACGCACTGTTTCTTCATTAGCAACTTTTTATAAGACTTTAATAGCGCCCGAGATCGAATACTGCTCTCCCATATGGGCCATGGCAGCACCTACACATCTCTCCAGACTTGATTCTGTTCTCAATTTCTTCATCGCTATAGTCCGTTTTCGTGTTCCTGCACTTCGAATATTATCTAAGAAGGAGCTCTTGCGACATCTTAATATTCAGACTCCTGAAGTACGCAGAATTATCTCTGACCTGAAATATCTACATAAAATAGTTAATGGAAGCTTAAGATCGGAAATATTACTTCAAAAACTATCCTTACGTGTCCCTTCCCGCATCACCCGGAATACCCACCTATTCCATCTTGCCCGTCCTACAACGATAACGTTGTATATAATATTAGCAATCTGTGCCAGTTTATAGAAAGGGATCAGAGGCGAATTATTTGAGCAGTATTATGTATAAAGAAAAGAAAGACACATAGAGATTTCGAGACACTATTTTGTAATCGTTAACTAAAAAGAGAGTTGTTACTATAGTAACGTCGTAAATAAATGTACATGTACGTAGACATCTTGTTGAGAAAATAAGTGTGTGTATAAAGGTGTAGACATCTAGTTGTATATGCAGAAAGTTGATTATGTACGCTTCTTATGGTTAAGTATTAAAAACCAGCTAAGAAAGTGTTAAAACGTTTGAATTATTTTGAAGATTACTAAATACGAACCAGGAGACACCTTACAAATTGGTGCCTCACCACCGGGAGTTATATAAGTGTCGTTTTGAAGAATAGTAAAAACGGCAAGCTTTCAACGCGACCTTAGTGTTACCATATTGAGAAGTGGCAAAGTAATTCATCGAAATATGGCTATGAGTACAACAAGTAATAATATAATTGGTGATCAGAGTGTGTATCCAGAATTGAATCCTAGTGAAAATTTGACTGACATTTTAAAAGACTTGGCCCATCAAATAAGAAACCAGTCTGAGCAAATTAAGGATCAAGTACGAAAAGGTGATGAGTTAGCCCAACAAATGTGGGGCCAGTCAGAGCAAATTAGGAGCCAGTCTGAGCGAATGAGGAACCAGTCAGAGCAAATTCAACACTTGAAGAAAAATTGGGCCAGAAGATAACACAGTTAGCTAATGATTTTGATGAAAAAATAGCGAAGTTGGAACAATGCAATGAAAACAGATGGGATCGTGTTCAACATCAATTAAATCAGATGAACCAACATGTAGTGGAAAAATTTGAGAAGTACGATGAGAAAATGGAAAAAGTAGTACAAAGGAGCACGGAAATTCAAGAGTCGATGGATGTTCTAAAATCAACGATTAATGCCCATGAAAATCACATCAAATTACTGCAAGACGAAGTAAATTTCATCAAGGAAAGATGTATTCCCGAAACTCCATTTCAGGATAATGGATACACGAATCATCCTACATCTACAGGTTGGGTACCTGATCGTCCTCCCAGACCAACTTTGGAACTTGATGGATCTTCGAGTTGTACAGAGAGTACTGAAAGAGAAGGAAGAGTGAGGCAAACATTCAGGCGTAAACACATCTCCAATAGAGGTATAAAGACGAATACAGGTAAACAGTTGCGATTCAGCGAAGTTAAGTCGCTTACAAAATTTAGTGGCGTGCCAGAAGATATACCCGCTAGGGCATTTCTCGAAAAATTTCAGGATGAATGTGAGATGGGTGCAGATGAGTCTCAGTTTTTAAAACTATTGCCGCACTTCTTGTTACCACCCTGCTTAACATGGTTTAAAGCTATTAGAGGAAGTCTTCTTACATATTCAGATTTTAAGAATGTTCTTCTATCAAATTATGAAAACGATTTTATGGTAGCGAATAGAGATGCCGTTTTGCGAACGAAGCATTACAATCCAAAATTACACCGGAGTATTACTGAATTTGTAGTATCTACATATCATGAGTTAAGATCACTAAATCCAAACCAACCGGAATCCCGAATTATAGCTTCTATTAGAATCTTATTGCCATTTAGACTACAACAGTTTTTAATGTCGGCGCAGTGCATTAACTTCAACCATTTAATTATGCTCATTCAGAGTTATGAGAGTCAGTCGGCAATACAGAATAAAATGCAGGATAGAGGTCAGGGTAATTATGCACGTAATCAGACACAATATACTTCTGTTCGCAATGTAAATATACAACATGAAAATGATTCTAATGTTCATAGTTTCAATAATAGAATGAGTAGTTATAATGGTACCGGAAATCAAACGAAACCTAACCATAGAAATGGAGCTAGGAATTTTAGAAATAACAACAGGAATTTCAGTAGAAGTAATAGTTACCGCCGATCTTCACAAAATAAATTTGGAGATGGCAGGAATTCTGTAAATAGGAATCAAAATATGGTATCATCCTATGAAAGACAAGAATGTACACAAGATTGTGCTATACAATGTTGCTTAAATGAACCCTTCAATCGTATAACTTGAACTGTCAAAAAGGCGTCCGATGGATTTGTATTAAATTGACCTTTGCTTACGTCTATGGTTAATATGTTCTTCAGTCGATTTATTATTAAAATGTACGTTGAAAGCATATGTAATTATGACATATCTTGTTAAATATGTAAAAAGCAAATCATTTACGGAATATTGACGAAGTTAATTTATGGCAGTCAACTGAAAATACTATCGATTTGTTCCTTAGAGTTTTGTTGCAATTTCCTTTTATAGCATTAATTTGAGGAATTGTTAATTTGTGTTTCATGATAAGAAATTATCTAAAAGCTTTATTGTAAGAAGCTATTCTTGTTTTCGTGTTTCTATTCTATTCGAATTTCATGCGAGTATTATAAATATTTGGTCTAGGAATTAATTCGTGCGGTTGGTACGCACACATTGAAGCTGTAGTACAAACACAAAATACATAAATACCTTAAGAAAAATATTGTCCATCGCTAGCCACCACTTTCGCCCATCTGTCAGGCAATGTACGGATTCCGTGGCGAAAGAAGTCCTCATCCTTGGAAGCGATCCAGTCAGAGACCCATGTTTCGATATCTTCTGAAGAAGTAAACCGCTGTCCAATCAAATCGTTGTTCATGCAATCGAACAAGTAGTAGTCCGAAGGAGCAACGTCTGGTGAATACGGCGGGTGGGGTAAAACTTCCCATCCGACATTTTCTAAATAGGTTTTGACCGGTTTTGCGACATGTGGGCGAGCGTTATCATGTTGAACAATAAGTTTATCATGTCTGTTCTCCCATTCTGGTCGTGTTCTGGCCAGAGATTGCTTCAAACGCATTAATTGTCGTCGATAACGTTCTCCATTTATAGTTTCACCCGGTTGCAGCAGCTCATAGTACACCACACCTTTCATATCCCACCATATGCACAGCATAACCTTTGCACAGTGAATATCTCGTTTTGGTTGTGATGGACCTGGTTCACCTGGTTTCACCCAGGCCTTTTTTCGTTTAGGGTTCTCGTAATGGATCCACTTCTCATCACCCGTAATAATTCGATGCAGAAACCCCTTTCTGCTCTGTCGTTGAAGCAGCAATTCGCAAATGGTTTTTCGTCTTTCAACGTCTCTGTCTTTCAATTCATGTGGAACCCAATGTGACATCTTTTGAATCATTCCCATGGCTTTCAAGCGTTTGGAGACTGTTATTTGATCAACGCCTAATGCTGCTGCAAGTTGTTCCTGCGTTTGACACGAATCCTGCTCGAGCAATGCTGTCAATTCTTCGTCTTGAAATTTTTTTGGCTGTCCAGCCCGCTCTTGGTCTGCCAAGCCGAAATCACCACTTCTAAACCGTGCAAACCACTTCTGACACGTTCGCTCAGCTAGAGCATGGTCACCATACACTTCCACCAAAATACGATGACTTTCAGTCGCACTTTTCTGCATGTTAAAGTAATGCAGCAGGACACCCCGCAAAAACACTTTATCAGGCACAAATTGCGCCATGTTCACTTAACTACAAACTGGTGTTGTTGACGCTTTAATCCACTGCCCTATACTACGAACGATACGCGATGACAGGGGTTTGCAACACATGTGTGGATACACGGAACTGTGGGACGCTCCGTTCGTTGCGCCATCTCTTGTCCACCCGCACGAATTAATTCCTAGACCAAATATTTAAAGATAAAAGATCGTAATTTTAACGTAAACATATGAAGGTAATGACAGACTTATATAAAATAGATGCACCTTATTATATGGAAAGAATAAGAATAATGAATATCGAATATCTTAATTTTTCAGAGTTTATTAATGTATTAAATGATAATCTGCAATGTGTTTATATGTTCTAATTTTGTTGCCTTCTGACCCTGCTAATATTTAATATAATGAAGATCTTTGTAAATAATGTTATTTGTATATGAAGGAATAGTTAATTTGTACCCTAGAAGGAAACTATCAGTTAGATTTAATTTTTGAATAGCCTCATTCATAATAATAGTAAATCGTCGTTATTAGTATTGAGATATATTGATAAATATAAAAATGTGTAATGTTATAATATATTATATATAAATGGAAAAGTAGAATGTTTGTATTAAAGGTCATATTAAATATACGAGGGCTATTCAAAAAGTAGGTGTTTCATAATATTTAACCCAGGGTTCTTTCCTTCATAGTAGAACTATTACGGAAGTCCCGTCCGGACGACATCTACAACGATAACGTTGTATATAATATTAGCAATCTGTGCCAGTTTATAGAAAGGGATCAGAGGCGAATTATTTGAGCAGTATTATGTATAAAGAAAAGAAAGACACATAGAGATTTCGAGACACTATTTTGTAATCGTTAACTAAAAAGAGAGTTGTTACTATGGTAACGTCGTAAATAAATGTACATGTACGTAGACATCTTGTTGAGAAAATAAGTGTGTGTATAAAGGTGTAGACATCTAGTTGTATATGCAGAAAGTTGATTATGTACGCTTCTTATGGTTAAGTATTAAAAACCAGCTAAGAAAGTGTTAAAACGTTTGAATTATTTTGAAGATTACTAAATACGAACCAGGAGACACCTTACAGTCCTAGGTTGGCTGTTATACAGAGGTCTCTTTTTTACAGAATACCAAACTGTTATAATCAAGTAACAACTGATGTGGACATTTTTTCGAGCTACCCAGTGTTTGAAAGAGCAATTAAACGAGCTTTGACGGAATAGTTTTACTTTTACACTCTTTTTTCTATGTTGTTGTTATTGTTGTATTGTTTTTTTTGTTTCGTTTGTTAGCATGTCCCTGTGTAAAATGGCAAAGTTATGCTGTATCTGGGAATTTGTTCAATAAATAAATAAATAAATTTGTAAACCACCCCTAAAATTATACTCAATTTACAAAAAAAAAAAAAAAAAACGAGATATCAGAGGGTCCAGACCACAGGACCTACCTTTTGTGTACCACCCTGGTGGGAAAGAATGTGAAAGTCGAATCGATGCGAATGTAGACCACATGACACGCTTCCATTGTTTTGATAGTACACATTCTGTTGTCCTTGCACCACCGGAATCGTTTAGTAGCATTCGCTGGTGTCACCAGGGGTTTGGCTATAGCGACTGTGCCATAAATATCCATTTTATGGAGTTCGTTGCGCGGTTTTCGTAGAAATCGGGGTCTCTCGGCCACAATTGACTTCCAGCATAATTTTTGTCGCAGTTGTCTTCGGCGACAAAACTGACTGTAATAATTATCGAGGCATTTCTCTTCTGTCAACATCCTATAAAATCCTTTCAAATATTCTGTTAGCAAGACTGACCCCATACGCAGATGAAATTATTGGAGCTTATCAGTGCGGATTTAGACGAAATCGATCAACTATCGACCAAATATTTACCATTCGCCAAATACTCGAAAAAAGTGGGAATACAATACCCCGGTACATCAACTATTTATTGATTTTAGAAAGGCGTACGACTCGGTTAGGAGAGAAACATTATACAACGTTCTTAAAGAACTTGGAATACCGAGAAAGCTAATTAAATTAATTAAGATATGTTTAAATGAATCCCAAAGTAAAGTCCGGGTAGGAGAATTTTTGTCTACGAGCTTTCACGTCGAAAATGGCCTGAAACAAGGAGATGCGTTGTCGCCATTATTATTTAACTTCGTTTTGGAATACGCTATAAGGAAAATCAAAGATAGCAACCAGGGCTTACAGTTGAACGGTATTCACCAGGTTATGGCATATGCTGATGATGTAAATTTAATAGGAGATGATAGGAGAACAATAGAAAGAAATGCAGAGATCTTATTAAACGCTTGCAGGGACATGGTTTTAGAAGTAAATGCAGAGAAAACTAAATACAGTACATGGAAGTGCGTCGGGACCGGAATACAGCAAATTATGGATGCGTTAAAATACTAAATAATACTGTACTTTTGATAAAGTGGATACTTTCAAATATCTAGGATCAATTTTAACAGAGGAAAATCATATTCACGGAGAAATTAAATGTCGACTAAAAGCAGGGAATTCGTGTTACTATTCGGTTCAAAATCTCTTGTCGTCGCGAATTCTGTCGAGGAATTTGAAACTTAAAATATACAAAACGATAATCATGCCTGTTGTTCTGTATGGCTGCGAAACATGGTCACTTACTCTGAGGGAAGAACATAGACTGAAAGTATTTGAGAACAAGATCCTGAGACGAATATTCGGACCCAAAAGGAACGGGAATAGGGAATGGCGGAAACTTCATAACGAGGAACTACATAATTTATATGGTTTACCCAACATTGTTAGGGTCGTCAAGTCTAGGAGGCTTAGATGGGCGGGTCATGTAGCTAGAATGGAAGAAAGTAGAGACGCTTTCAAAGTCTTGACTGGAAGACCAATCGGAAAACGACCATTAGGAAGACCTAGGCGCAGATGGGAGGATAATATTAAGATGGATCTCGCAGAGATTGGAATACAGAGTAGAAACTGGATGCAGTTAGCCAAGGATAGAAGTCAGTGGAGAGCTTTTGTGAACGCGGCATTGAACCTCCGAGTTCCATAGGCCATAGAGTTAGTTAGTTAGTTGGTTGGTTGTCTTCTTCTTATTTCTTATTACAATTCGTTTTAATGGCATTTTCTTCATGTCTGACAATGTTGTATTTCGACCATTGTTATGTTTTCACAAACATATCTTTCTCACTAACTGTGTATACTCCTATGATATTGAAGAGTGGCTCTCTATGACCCTATTTCTGTCACAGATGCTCCCGCTGCCCTGAAATGTCCTTAAAAACCCGCAAGAGCTAATTTGATTTTCATTCACTGTATTGACAACTCTAAAAATTATAATTCCATCTTTATTGGCAATCATTGAGTTATTTCTGTTTCAGCAACCGCGTTAACGTGTTTCGATAAATGCAAAAAGAAAGTTGGAATGCCAGTCAATGTTTTAAAAAATACATCTTTGATGTGATTAACAGATTGTGAAAGAATGAGATTGAATTTTTGAGCATAGCAACAATGTATAAACAGTGCACTGGGATACCTCCTTTTCATTCACAAGAGACTGTAACCGTTCTTGTGGAAATATACAGAAAACGTGGCACCTCCATCATAGCCTTGTGCTACAAGCTTTTGCTCACAATTGTAGTGAGAGAGAGCTTGGGAAACATGCTGACTTAGAACAGTTGCAGTGTAATTACTACTGATATCTGTAAAACCAATGAATCTTTCATTAACATTGCCGTCTTTCACGTACCGAATGACGGTAGAAAGTTGAGAGAGTTTTGCAATGTCCGTAGTTTCGTCCAACATTATTGCTGTAAAAAAATGTGTTGCTTATTTCTGATTTAATTTTATCCAGAATTACGTCACCAATACATTCAATAATATCATTCTGAATCCTGTTTGATGTTACTTTAAACGCTCCCATGCTGCGAAGATGAGAACTCAAGTCGTAATTAGAAAGTATCTGGAATATTTCAATGTAGTTTTCCTTGATTGACAGAATCTTTCAGTTCGTTATGACCTCTAAATGAAAGTTCTTGTTTAGCAAAAATAAATAAATAAATAAATAAAATAAAGCAGACATCATTCAATCGTTTCATTAGTTCTCAGTTTACATCAACCTCTAGTGATGTGATGTGGAACATTTTCCATTTCGGAAAATTTTCCGCTATATTTTTCCGGAAAATTTTCTGTTCCAAACAAATATCAGTGATCACGTAACAGTTCCTCATTAACCATAAAATTGATTGAATTCATATATAGAAACGTTAAAAAGTGAAAGATCGTTTAAAGAACCTGAAAATTTTCATGGCTAAGAAAATTTCTAGTACTATGTAGGAACAAGTAAAACAATTTTCCATGAATCGAATAATTTTCAGTTGCGTATGGAAAAATTGAAGAACTTTTTATGAGTCTGAAAATTTTCATCAGTTTGAACCAAAAAATAAAAGATTTTTTATGAATCGGAAAGTTTTATTGCTCTGTAGAAACAAGTGAAAGGAATTTTCATGAATCGGAAAATTTTCATTACGATGTAGAAACAAATGGAAAAACTTTTAATAAGCGTCACAATTTTGAATATATTTCTATTATGTTATAGTGATGTTAGGTGGAAAATTTTCCACTGTATTTAACTGTACATTGAGCTATAAAATTGAATTCCTATAAAGGAAAGTTAGACAGCAACAAATTATAATTCTCCAATTAGCTTTCGGGAATCGTCCAATTTTCTAACATTTCGAGTTGACAAGTAAAAATTTACACATCGTGTTTTTCTCTGTCTCTCTCTCTCTCTCTCTCTCTCTGTGTGTGTGTGTGTGTGTGTATGTGTGTGTGTGTGTGTGTACAGTGCAGAGAACATACATCGAAATCTTTGAGTTTTACATCCCATGGTTGTGCCTGTTAGGCTAAAGGAGACGGTGATTATGAGAAAGGAATGAAATGTTGGAATGAAGAAAGTGGGAGGGAACGGGAGAACCCCGAGAAAACCCACGCACACGGTGTTTGTCCACCACAAAGTTCACTTGGCAGGGGCTGGTATCGAACCCGGGACTCCAAGCACCAGAGGTGAACGCTCTACCACTGAGCCACCGCGGCCTTAGAACATAAATCGAGTTCGTGGAGTACAAATATTCCATCCCATTATTTAAAATGTAACAAGAAAGCGAAAAGAAACTTTGTGAATTTATAAATTATTTCAAAAACAGAAAATTCCACTATTTCTTCACATATAGACCTGCCTATGTAATGAAATAACTACATAAAAATTCCTTACGAAGATTATTTTTGTAACAGAAAATAAGAAGAAATGCTGTGATTTTACTGTGTTTAAAACTACGAGAAAACTTTGTCTTACGCATATTAAATTGGAGAAATATGATTTTGTGAGATCAGAGGTGAATTCCGAGGGAAGAATACATTTAAATTTTTCAAACATTTTTGCAAAAATGAAGAATCGTTAAATGTTCACTTCATGATTTTTTTTTTAAAGACAATCTTTATTAGAAGTAAAATTTACGGCTAAACAACGATGTAGGAATAAGTGAAGTATATTTTTATGAATCGGAAAATTTTCTGGAAAAAAAATCCAGAAAATTTTCCGTTTCAAAATTTTCCGGAAAATTTTCATCACTTCTCTCCATTATGCTTTAAAACAACTAACCAACCTTCTTTGCTCACTCAATTGAAAATCAATTCTGATTCTTTCAAAAGGTTTCAATTTAGGTTTTGCGGATAAGTGTGAATAGCACTTTTCGTGCAAACACCCCAGTTTTGTGAAAATTACTTATGATACAAAATCTACCATTATTCCATATTTCCTTT
Source organism: Thermobia domestica (assembly GCF_964235325.1). Taxonomy (NCBI): domain Eukaryota; kingdom Metazoa; phylum Arthropoda; class Insecta; order Zygentoma; family Lepismatidae; genus Thermobia; species Thermobia domestica. The sequence goes on from NC_137456.1 coordinate 76,295,549, forward strand.
TCTATATGGAACAAAACCTAAGAACAACACTACAGTTTGTTTCTGAACTTGCATGCAGTTAACCATTCTGAAGAAGTAAAATAGTCCGTTTTGAAATTACGAGTATAATCTTTCATTTTTGCCTGAATGGAAGTGCTTGGAGTTCGCATATCATTGGCTATTATTATTATTATTATTATTATTATTATTATTATTATTATTATTATTATTATTATTATTATTATTATTATTATTATTATTATTATTGTTTTTATAACTATGGTTTCCAAATGATACCATAAATACCTAGTCCAGAACACAACACTATGACAGAGCTCCCTCGTGGCTAAGCGGTTAGCATACACGTCCTTTGCGTGGGAGACCCGGGTTCGATTCGCGGCGGGAGCTCATGTGGTTCGGATTCCACGTTAATCAGTAGTCCACGTCTTATATAACCTCGCTGCTGAACGGGACGCTAAACTCAAATCAACTCAACTCAACAACACTGAGACAACCGATTCCCACTCTTCTGTACCAAAGTAATATCATTGCTTGCGTCATCGCTCTGCTCCAAAGGACTAGATTTCTCAGCCGAGTCCCCTTCCATTCTTTACACTTTGAGTCACTTTCAAAATATATTGATAATCTAACAAGTCCGCACTTCATTCATTATCTCTTATATTGTCAATGTTAATAACGTAAATGTAATTGCTTTAAAATTATCACTCGTGTAAAAGCAAACAAACAATAACTTTGTAAAATACTTTGTAAAAGCTCTTTCTCTCTATGGAATGCCTAATTTTCTGATTTTCCTTAAACATTTTTTTTCTGTTTTTCTCCTTTATAATGGAAAAAGAGGTGAAAGCTTCTGCTTTGATCTTCATACAGTCAAATATTGCTGTAATGAACAGCGAACAAAATGAGAAAATGTTCAGAACAGCAAAATTATTTTTAGATCCCTAAGCTTTTCCCTATTATATTGAATGTTTAAAACATTTCATTTTAAGGATTTTTCAAACTTTCAAGTATAATGAATGAAAATTTAATCTTTTTGCCTATTATCTAACTCTTTAAAAACGTACTAGCTGAACCTGAACTCTCTACACAGTGCATCATTCATATATAAAAACATAAATCTCCTTGTCATTCCTCACATCTGTACATGTCCCTTTACAAACGCAAATGAAAGACATCTTGATAAAAATCGACAAGTGTTAGCATAAAGGGGAGATTTTTTTCGATTATTATTTTCAATATCTCGCACCGTTTGCAAGATTTGAGCGTACTTCAGGTTGGAGTTTCTAATTCTTGTATGATCAATGTTTTATTTCTTCTTGCATGCAGTATGTAATAAGCAAATACATTGCATACACAATAAATTATGTCAGTGACATATGGTGTTCAAAGAATAAAGATTTAACGTAGAGAAATGATTATCCTTCCTTTTTCATTATTATTTAGCCATGAAACAAACGACTGAGAGATATACAACCTCTGTATACAAATATATATGGTGTTGGAATGTATAACTCGTAAGATATGATGATTTACTTTATTTTAAATTTCAACCCTTCCAGTGTACCCCTAAAAATATAATTTAAGAAATAACAGCCGTGTTTTTAAATATTCAATTAGAACTGAACAATCTACACAAAATTTGCAATCGAACAGTGAAAGCGGCATCTTTTTGGACCCCCCCCCCCCCGAGAACTTACTTTCGAAAGGATTGGCCACAAACATATAAACCATTCTTGACCACAAACATACAAACCTAATATTTTAATACATAGAATAATTGAAATCATTCTATTTTATAATACATTTTTAGACTTAAACCATTACAATGAAGGGGTTCATTTGCCGAGGATAGAGAGATAATTTGAAACATCCTGAATTTGAAACGTCAATGCTATTTAATCGAGTCAGTAATGTACTACATAACAATAAAATGTAACTCTTACGTCCATGGAGAATCTTGCTTCTCTCTGACCTAATCCGAAATGACGCTACTGATTACATTAAATGAATATCATTATTAAAATGCTTCCGAATGAACAATAAACAGCAGTATTAGACGCCAAGCCAAATGAAAAATAGGTCGATTGTTTAAGTCACATACGTCCTTGTGACTTGTCCAGTAATATGACGCTCGTCCTTATCGGAAAAGACCGGCTAGTTATGAAGTTTAGCCCTACGTAGAGCATGGATCATTATTTCATGATTTATTTCATCCTAATATTTTTTTTTTTTTAGTATTACATCTGATAGGTAGCTTGTCTTCTTTCTTGACGCTCATATATTTTTTTTTTCGTAAATTCATGTTGAAGTTACGTTGGTTCTGCAATGGATATAAGAGACATGTTCTTGAAAATTGACTTATTTCAGTACCAAAAAAAAAAAAAAAAAACTAAAGCGTGAGAGAAACTTGACGACGTTTGAAGGTGACACTCGGAGTTCTCCTATCCAAATACTGTTAGCAGGCGGTATTGCCATTTCTTTCGTCATATTCACGTCAGTTATCTGCCACCTGCTCACCTGTTCACGCTGAAGTGCATCTGCTTCACCAGACTCCTTTATCACATGGCAATGTCGCGCCACATCCTTTCTTTTCTTTTTTTTATTCGTTCAGACTACACGCCATGTTCCACGCTTTCATCTCAGAACTCTCTAAAATTTCGTTACATTGATATTTTACTGTATTTTTAAAGGAGTTCAAAGAAACAAGCTGGAACATTTGAAAAAGTATGTTGATAATAATGGCAGACATCTGAATATGTTTTAACATTAGCTTGCTGTTCTTCAGAACATTCTGTTGCTTCCCAACTGCTTAACAAGCCTATTATGAATACAGGAGAAGATAGAGGAAAGCCCTTCCTCACTGAGTGTTCAATATTATATATATATATATATATATATATATATATATATATATATATATATATATATATATATATATATATATATATCCTCTTCCCTTACTCAAAAAGACTTAATTTGAAAGAACATGTTTACTAGAGACCTAGAAAATAGAACAAAGTTCATATAGCCCGGGTTTTTGAGGTTCTGCTTGGTCTTTTGATGTGACCACAGAGCTTAGAACGGGAAAACCATTCGCTTTGAGTTTCTGGGATGTAATTCCGTAATGGATACGACAAGGCTCTGCGCTAACGAAAAGGCTGGGTTCTTTCCATTCTAGGCAAGCGTTAATGTCTAAATATACAGTACGTGCGTGTGAGAGTAATAAAATTAGAATTACACTCAAAAGAGAAAAGACAGGTCAGTCTGTAGTATGTCTCTACTAATGAGCGAAAATAAAATGTTAGACAGTGGTGTGTGGTGGTTCATTATAAAAATTCGATTGAGATGAGTCGATGTACCAAAAGATTTTCTTTCCTCTCCGTGAATGTTGCTAGGAATCCAATGTGCTATAAAACTTCATTATAAGATATTGAGAAGGGTTATTAAAATGAAGTGAATTGAAATTTCTAGTTTTATATTCCATAATTATACCCTCTATGCTATAAATGAGATAGATGACAAATTAAAAATGAAATGAAATCTTTGAGTTTTACGTCCCACGCTTATGCCGGTTAGGCTAAAGGAAACGGTAGATGACAAATTAAAGAATGATTACAGGATAGACTATAAAAACTTATGTGAGTTAATGTTTGATTGCATTACACACAGACTATTGAAAGAATTAAAATTACGCTTGGCATAATTAACAACCTTAGGTCCCCAAGGATCATTTTATATTAAACTGATGAAAATGCATATCCGAAGGGGAAGTGTTACTTACATTTTATGCAATATATATATATATATATATATATATATATATATATATATATATATATATATATATATATATAGATATATATATATATGATGACATGCAAAAATAATTGAAAATGACCTTATTAGTGTTAAATCCATAGTTTTCGGGTCCCTGAGACTAATAATGACACTCTTGATGCTGTTTAAGTCCCAATTCATTCCCCATTGGCATGAAGAATGAGAGGTGTGGGCGGGAAGAAGTGACATGTAATAATAACCGAAAACGAGCTACATTAGTGTCCAGTTCATAATTCTCGGAATCGCTGAGATAAATAGTGCTACTCACGATGGCAATTAAGTCCAAATTCATCGTCCATCGGCATTGGGGTAAGGGATGGTGTAAAAAGAAAGCGGCAAGTGAAAGTAATCGAAAATGACCGATAGTAGTATTCAATCTATAGTTTTTGGGTTCTCTGAGATGAACAGTGACAAACTCGATGCCATTTAAGTCTAAATTCATCCCCCATTAGCAAGGAGGATGACGAGTGGGGGCAAAGTAGGGTGACATTACGGATTTTCATAATTACACTTTCATTGGAATATGTATTCTCAGGAGAGAAGCGGTTTTAGGGAGTGAATAATGGAATGGAAAGGAGGTAATATTGGAAAATATTCAAAACCGATCAATGTTAGTGTCGAATCTACAGTTTACGGAACCACTAAGCTGATTGCTGACAATGCCGAAGATACACCGCATGTTTAGACAAGAAAGTAAGTCAGCTGAGCTGGAAATTGATAATGGTAAAGCCAAAGGCGTGCGAAAACCGGGTGTTTGTGCTAGTTATTACTATTTTGTAAATGTAATTTTGTTTCCATTTACAAGGACCTTCAACGTCACGGATTTTGTCGAACTCGAGCCACTTTACTGAAATCAGTGATGATGATAAAAGGTTACATCAGATGCTGTCAGTAAGTAAGATTACCAGATCTTACGTTTTCTCCGTAAGTTTTACCTTTCCCTGGCACGTTTTACGTTATATCTTTTACTTTTCCCGTAAGACGGTTTCTCCGCTTTTTTAATAAGTGAAAGAAATTATAGTCTTGGATATTTTAAAAATATTTTTATAAGTTAATGAGAAAAAAAGTATTTTAAATTAGAGAAACTGTTAGCAACACTACCTACCGGTGTAAATCAGAGAGAAAATGCAAAAGGTGCGTTCTTACCTCCTATCTAATCGCCACTTCATTTCACATCTTAAGCTTTCGTTTGTCAACTTCGTCTTCATCATACCACAGTTTCGATTAGTCGTGATACAATGACGTCAGAAACAGAAGCTGCTGTGAACTAATAAAAACAGAACCCCAGGTGAGTCTGAATTTGAACTTGAATTGCAAGGATTTTCTTAACGTATGAAAAAGAATCTGAGACTGTTAATACCTAGTTATATCATAAATACTGTCACAAGTTTGAATGTGAATACCACAGAGAGTATTAACTCCAAGGCAATTTATTTTGGTCAAGTTTTACATTGATATGTTGTGCACCTGACTTCCGAATCATTTTTCAATATGTCCCCCCCTTGGCGTTGATGCAGGCACAAAGTCTGTCCGGCCACTGGTCAATGGCATTACGCACCACGTCCATGGGAAAATTGTTCACTGCTCGGGTCAAGGATTGTTTCAGACTGTCGACAGATGAATGCCGTTTATGGCAGACTTTTGTCTGAAGGACTGCCCAAAGTTTGCAGTCCAACGGGTTAAGGTCCGGACTGCAAGAAGGCCAATCAGCGGTAGAAATGAAGTCTGGGACGTTCCGTGCCAGCCAGTTCTGGGTGTTTTTTTCTTTGTGATCTGGAGTGGAATCCTGCTGGAAGGTCCACCTTTCTCCAAGGAACATGGTAGCAGACAGTGGTTTCACTATATGTGTTAGCACTGTGTCCTGGTACACCTTGGCAGATTTTTTAACACCTTGTTCGCATAAATGCAGCTGGGTTGTGCCTGAGTAGTTCACTCCCCACCAAACCATCACTGAGGCTGGATGATGTGCCCTCTGAACCCTTGGAACTGCTTCAGCAGCTGCAGTAGATGACATGGCATACACACGGTCATTTTGGGTGTTGTAGGCCTGCTCAGTTGTGAACACCTTTTCGTCAGTGAACAGAATCTTTCCGTGCAGATTGTTGGCGTAACGCCTCAACAATCTCTTTGATTTAAGGACCCTCTGCAACATTAATGTTTGGGTCAGAAGTGACCAGTTGCCTCTTATACGCCCGTAGATGTAGGTCACTCCTGAGCACACGAGACATGGAATTGCTGCTGATGTTCAACTCAGCAGCCATCACACTTTGTGTTCGAACAGGATTTCTTCGAATTCTTGCTGAGACTGCTTTCTGGACCTGGGGGGGTTGTACCGTTCGTGGTCTGCCACTCCTTGCGCCGTCAGCTGCTGTTCCAGTCTCGGTGTATCGCTGTATGGCGCGATACACGAATCTCTTGCTGATTTGTAGGGGTTTCAGGAGGTTGAAAATCTCACCTGCTGTCTTCCTTACCTTGTGTAGTGCAATTACTGCTACACGATTTTCGTAATCGCCCCACACCATCATAACTCAGTACAATATCAACGTATGTCATGAACAGTCAAACACACACTACATATATCTTCCGCTTTATACACAGATGGCAGCACTATGCCGCTCCGGATGCCTACAGCGCCACTCCAAACTTTGTTAGAGTATTTATGATATAACCAAGCATGTTATAAAATAGAGGATCTGCCCATACAACAAAATCGTGACGCCATACAGCACAGCTTCGCCACATCTAATCTGCCCACTCCGCGCCACTAAGATCGCAATGTTTCGAACCAACAATCATGGCGAAAACGAGAGTAGCCAATCAGACGTGCCGGCTCGGTTGTTTTCTGGCTTCATTGAGTTCATATGATGAAGATACGTATGGACAGATCCTCTATTTTATAATATCCTTGGATATAACTAGGTAGATGGAGTCTTCACTAAAATACAATTAAAAGGCAACAAATATATGTGTAATATACTTGGTTAATTGGATCTGAGAATGTTGAGATAAGTCTTCATTAAAACAATTAAAAGACAACAAATATTTCTGTAATATAGATAGTTGATTGGATCTGATACTGTTAAGACATGAAGTCTTCATTAAAATACAATTAAAAGACAACAAAGATTTGTGTGACATACTTAGTTGACTATAGCTGACACTATTGAAAGATGAAGCCTTCATAAACATGAGAATGGTAAAATTTGGGCTATCAAAAATATAGTTTCACTGTGTAAAATGTAAGACTTTGTTCGGTTTGGGTACAAAACCTCGCGGCAAGAACCTCGCGGACCAAAACCTCGCCTCCCAAAACATCGCCTCCCAAAATCTCGCCGGGCCGAAACCTCGCCTGGCCAAAACCTCGCCGCCCAAAACCTCGCGGGACAAAATCTCGCCTGGCCAAAACCTCGCCGCCCAAAACGTCGCGGGCCAAAATCTCGCGGGGCCAAAACCTCGCCACCCAAAACCTCACGGGCCAAAATCTCGCCGGGCCAAAACCTCGCGCCCCGAAATATCGCCATACCCAAAATCTCGCCTGACCAAAATGTAAATGTTCCAGCAGATGATAAGGATGACGGTATAAAAGACGCTGTTTCAGAAGAAGTATCACGGGTATTTGATCAAGTCCCGCGATACCATATGAAAATTCTATTTCTGTATTAGAGGATTTCAATGTGAAGGTAGGGCGACAGGATGTTTTTAAACTGGTTATAGGAAATGAAAGTCTGCATAAGGAAAATAATGACAACTAACGGGGTTAGTTTCGTGAACTTTGGAACATCCAAAAACATAAAATTTGAACAAAAATCTAATAATATTTATGAAAGTATGAAATAATATGAGTTTTTACTACGTCCCTTGATTATGTCTTGTAGGTTAAAGGAGACGTAGATGACCAGGATGAAGGATATGATCGAATAAAGAAAGTGGGAGGAAACGGGAATAACCCGAGAAAGCTCACGATGTTTTGTATCTTCTTCTTCTTCTTCTTCTTCTTATTATTATTATTATTATTATTATTATTATTATTATTATTATTATTATTATTATTATTATTATTATTATTATTATTATTATTGTAATGTGGAATTGCATGTTAAGAAACTAATTGGGTAAATTTTAAAAGAAAGTTTCATTCGCGGCGAGGCTTTGGCCACGCGATGTTTTGGGTGACGAGGTTTTGGCCACGCGAGGTTTTGGCCCGGCAAGATTTTGTCCCGCGAGGTTTTGGCCGGCGAGATTTTGGGCAGCGATGTTTCGGCCGCGAGATTTTTTCCGTATCCCCTTTGTTATGGGGTACGTCAGGTTTTTTTCTAACAGATTAAACCGATAATTTAAAACCGAGCGCTGGTATTTTCTTGGATTTCGCTCTTGTATATCTATAGATTTTTTTTGTCGCAAATTTCTCGAATATGTATATACAAGAAGGTATGGTAGAAGGAAAAAGAGGAATGGGTTGATGGGCAGTATTGAAACAGAAAATTACTACATGAAGATGAAGAGGTTTGCTGAAGTCTGTGATGCTTGTGGCAAGTGACCTGCCTCTAATGGCAGAATACCTAGATGATGATGACGATGAATGTATTTTCGGAATTATCTATATACAGCTCTGATTTTATTATTAGTCTGAATAGTTATTAAGAATAGTAATTACAGGTCAGAAGGAATGCACTTAACAAGTGAAGGATTTGATTAAGTTTTCCTATACATAAATAGAGAGAACCTAATAGAACTTTTGCAGTTAATTCTTAAACAAATTTTCATCGTAACTAGTACATGATTCTGTTGCAGTCCTGATTAAATATAATTATTATTTATTACGCATATCTGTTAATTATAAACTTTATTTAACGTAACTTTTCTTACAGACTACGACAAGACAATCCCCGTCCCGTCCAACCATCCGTACCGTGTATCTATCAAGAAAAGTACAAAGCATGTTAAGTGATAACCACATAGAAGTTCATTCTTCTTCCAACTCAGAGCTGTGAAAACTAAAAGAGTGCCATTTGTTAGTTGCAGTAGGATCTAGAATCCATTAGGTAAAGCTTTCGAGTGCATTCAGTTCGAAAGATTAAGCTTTTAATACAGCTTTAAAAATTTCAATGGAAAGTGCTCTTTTTTTTTATGATTGAAGAGAAATGTTTTATACGAAGATAATTTAGTGAATAGCAATGCTTTGAAATCTCTTGACACTAGTTCAGATAAAATTGTGAAAAATGAACTTGTCAATAAAAGATATTTTTATTAAAAAAATATATATGCGAAAACCATACCTATTCAAATCATGTTCAAAAGCTCTAAATAATGAGTGTTCTTTCCATTGGTAATGGGAGACCTGACATCAATATGATGGGGAAAATGGAATGAAAAAAAAACTTTCAGGTTAACGTTCTATGATTATGTCCTTTAGGCTAATGGAGACGGATGATTAGAATTTGGGAGGAAACGGGAGTTAACAGAGAAAACCCATGGACACGATGTTGTTCACTATAAACTTTACTTGGCTGGGGATCGAACTAGAGATAAAATGTATGACAAGTAAGCACTGAGCCATAGTATCATCGAGCCATCGTGAAACCGGAAGTACTAGTAAATACCAACCACTTTTGGCCTTGATATTGCGGATAGTGATGGTATGCTCTCTTCAAATTCTGAATAGATTGCTGAAACCAACTTATCGCTATCTATTACAGTTTATATTCTATTGCCATCAACGTTAGAACCGGAAATAGTTGATTTCTACCACTTTCGATTTCAATAAAGGTTTAACGGAAGATTTGAGACCTGTTCTTGGAATGCTGAATCGATTGCAAAAGCGCTTTTCGATATCTCTTATCGTTTTTGTTCTATGGAAATCAATTATTGGAACCGGAAATACTGATATAATAAATTTCAGCCACTTTTTATTTCGGCAGAGTGTTGCAAGTGATGATTGAATGTTCCCTTCAAACGCTGAACGGATTGCAAAGAAGAAAAACAAAAAAGCCAGTAGAAGCTTGTCGGTATCTATTACCGCTTATGCTCTGTAGCGATAAACGTTAAAACCGGAAATGGTTTATTTCTGTCATTTGCGGTTTGAATAGAAACCTGTTCTTCTAAGTTAAAGTTGGTCTATTTTAGCACATGAAATATATTCCTAGGATCACCTTGGATTCAGCTGATCGATTGCTGAAAACCGCTTCTTGATATCTTTTACCATTTTGCTCTGATGACTTGTCGACACATGGACATAGTTGTTCTATAACATTTCCGACACTTATTCGTAATATAGCTTGGAAGTCTAAAAACTCATGTAAGGATGTCTGACAATTACCTCTTCCTAGACCGATGCACCAAGTTTGGTGATTTGTAGTACTTGAGTGAACTCTGGCGTAACTTAGGCTTAAAGTACGATTTCGGCATGAGTGAACTCTGATTTAACTTAGATTTCTAGCAAGTTTCCCGCATGAATGAAGTCTGGCCTACCTTAGGTTTCCGGCACGTTTTCAGCTTGAGTGAACTCTGGCCTAACTTAGGTTTCTAGCACGTTTTCGGCATGAGTAAACTCTGGCCTAACTTAGGTTTCCAGCACATTTTCGGCATCCTAACGTAGGTTTCTAGCACGTTTTAGGCATGAGTGACCTAATTTAGGTTTTTAGCACATTTTTGGCATGAGTGAACTCTGGCCTAACTTAGGTTTCTAGCACGTTTTCGGCAAGTAGAGGGTTGGCATGTAAAAATAATTAAAAACGAGCTATATTAATGCCAATCCATAACATCCGGGACGAGCAGCTCGCTGAGATCAATAGTGATCCGAATGCCAATTGAATCCAAGTTCAGCCCCATTTTTACATTACACTATCATTGAAAAGCGTATCCTAAGGGGGAAAGGGGTTCAAATACTTTGCACAAACCTATTTTGTCTGTGGGAAGATCAGGCGTTTCAACTTCTAGTGTAATGAAGTTATTTTAACGATTATAAGTGGTTTGAAATTTTAAATAATTTTCTAGTAACAAGGAAAATCGAATACAAGTTTATTCTGGTCGCTATCAAAATCCAGAGACTTATAGGAGGATAAATATAGCGTATCCTTATTCCGTAGTTCAAATATCATCTCTCCCCGCTATCAATCTACATATACAGGAAAGAGTAATTTTCTCTCCTAGCTAGAGTAACATCAATATATGATGAGCATTTCTCTCTATCAATATTACATAAAGAAGGCTCTTTTTGAAAATCCATTTCAGTAGTGAGAAATAGATATTTTATAACACTATAGCGGCAGATGATAGTTTACTGTTAGATTGTAAATGGAAAAAGCGTTCTCTATGCTATGAAGAGTGACTGTACTAATTATCGAACATTGATCCTACCACTGAAGATAGGGGGGAGACCAGAGAGACAGAAGAGAACTTAATAGATACAGACAGACTTCGAGCCGTCGACGATGCAAAATTTGCTGAAAAAAAACATATATATACGCATATACACACACACATGTACACACTCGGTGCACATATGGGAACATCTTTTACGTTTCTCGGCCTGTCACCATAGTTACGGACAAATTGATTTCCAAGTGCAAATACATTTGCCAGATATTCAGAACTCTCACTCTCGCAGGGAAGTTTCATCCGTCATTTTGTTCCCTTTCCCCGTCTCTCTCTCTCTCTCTCTTTCTCTTACCAACCTCTCTTTCTCTCATTGGTTGCTTCTCAGGAACAAAGGCAAACCAAATTCTGTGTTACTAATTATTAGTTTCTGCTTTCGTGTTGATATTAAAAGCACGAGTTGCCTGGTTGATTTGACAGAAGTGGTTCTAGGATGCGTTCTTGAGGTATCCCTAATCAAAGTTTCTTTTAAGTCAGATCAACTTTAACAAAGTTTCTTAGAATATTATTTCTACATTAAAAGAGACCAAAAGTGGATACAGTTGGTATGGGTTAAGAAATTCAATTTAACGTGTGGTATCAACACTTCTCATTAGGTATTTGAAGTCTAGATTTTTTTAGTGGCACAATAATTAATTTACTTTAATACATCTGTGCAGATGAAAGTTTCATAGGGCATATTAAAATTCTTCCTTATCCTGTTTATAAACCAAAAATAATATCAGATTGTGAATAAGTTCAAAACATTTAAGAGTTACAGTTTGCATAAACATCTAGATAAAAATATTTAGGTATTTTTTTTATTTTTTAATAAACACGATCAGTCACCACACTAATTCATAACATGATACTTCACAGTCAGGCAAATAGTTGTCCCTAGCTACGCTGCCTCCTACTCTGACGCAAGAGGTGTCTCTGATGTGCAGGGAACTTGCAGAGGAGCTCAAGGCTATGAACCATTATACTTCTTGCTTCTGTAGAGTTAATAAGCTTATCAACAAGCATTGCTTCTGTAAAGACTAGGGTTAATAAACTTATCAACAAGCATCCTTTCTGTAAGAACTAGAAATAATAAGCTTATCAACAAGCATTGTTTCTGTAAAGACTAGAATTAATAAGCTTATTAACAAGCATTGTTTCTGTAAAGACTAGAATTAATAAGCTTATCAACAAGTATTGTTTCTCTAAGGACTAGGGTTAATAAGTTTATCAACAAGCATTGTTTCTGTAAGGACTAGAATTAATAAGTTTATCAACAAATATTGTTTCTGTAAAGACTATAGTTAATACGCTTCTCAACAATCATTGTTTCTGTAAAGACTAGAGTTGATAAGCTTATCAACAAGCATTGTTTCTTTAAGGACTAGAGTTAATAAGCTTATTAACAAGCATTGTTTCTGTAAAGACTAGAATTAATAAGCTTATCAACAACCATTGTTTCTGTAAAGACTAGAGTTAATAAGCTTATTAACAAGCATTGTTTCTGTAAAAACTAGAGTTAATAAGTTTATCATTAAGAGTCTTCATCCCGGCGAAATTAAAATACCGCTAATTTTACAGTAATTATGTGATATCTTCAAATAGATAAAAGATAATTGAAATATGGAACAAGAGCGCCCTAGACAATATTATTTTGCGTGAGGTACCGTTATCAAAAGTCATCTAGCGGCTTTCCGTTTTCAGCTGTTTAGAAACGCGAAAATAAATGCCGATTTTCAAAATGGCTCGAAATGGAAAGCAGATAAGTGAGTCGTGATAACGGTTTCTCATGTAAAATAATATTGTCTAGGGCGCTCTTGTCCCACATTTCGATTATCTTTTATCTATTTGAAGATATCACATAATTACTGTAAAATTAGCGGTATTTTAATTTCGCCGGGATGAAGACTCTTAAGCATTGTTTCTGTAAAGACTATAGTTAATAAACCTATGCAAACTTGCCCACTTTGGACTATCCTCACTCAACTCACGCTCACATCATTTCGACCTCACGCTAACTCGATCTCACACTCCCATCATCAAGCCGATATCACGCTCACAACATTGCGACCTCCGCTCACTTGCACTCATGCTCACACCATGATTTTGACATCACACTCGCATCCTTTCGACATCACACTCACTCGACCTCACACTCACAACATTATTTCGATATCACACTCACTCGACCTCACACAACATTATTTCGACATCACGCTCACCTGACCTAACGCTTCGTGAGAGTGAGGTCGAGTGAGCGTGAGTTCCAAACTCATGAGTTCGGGCACCTCTGGTCCTATGTACAGGTTGCGAATGAGTCGTCGGTCTTTGCTGTTAACTCCGATTTCTTTAAGAATCTAATAAATAAATAAATAAATAAATAAAAACAGCAAAGATATTGAAAAAACGTCGAAACTGGCAGAATATCAACAACCGTGTTTTGTTCCTGGAGTTCTTTATGTAACATGCTGCAATATTGTTCATATACATCTTACAGATACGTGCGTAATGTTTAATGCTTACCTTTCATATTCACACGCGATACTTATAGTCTTATTCAAGTAATATTGTCTAGAAAAAGGGATTGGGATAATTATATAAATATATATAAACATTGAAACAGCTGTTTATTTCAAATATGTCCCAATACCAAATTTCATGTCTCTAACCTTTAAGAAATTCCGAGATATTGATATGTTATTGTAACAATTGCTCCTTCCCTTGTGGATCGAGTATCAAGAAATGCTGAAACATAAATTCAATTGTTTTAAACGAAAAGTCCAAATACCAACCTTCAACCTTCTAAGTCTCTAACCTTAAGGGATTCCAAGATACGGTCATTTTATTATAATAATTCTAACTATCCATTTCACTCCCTTCTAAATTAAATTTTTTTAAAAAAAATCCTTAGTGATACTATACGTACCACAAAACCTATTTGCTGTCCGGAGTTCAAGTTTCTAGCTTAATTAGTCTGTTCTAGATGTTGGTTTCTAATTTCATATATAAAGAGTACTGTCCACTTTTTTTATTAATTTAGAAGCCTACTTCCTCATGTGTTTCAAACTTTCATCGTGCTTTCTTGTAGTTGCAATGCTATGCGGTTAAGAAACACTCTGTTAAACAAGTGTTAGTGGAGAATAGTGTAAAATGTAATGGTGATTATGTAATACAAAGGACAGCCAACTGTCTGGAACAAATTAACAAGAGTAGTTGATACGAGAAGGCATCGAGTCCACGTTCTCTCAATTGAGATTGGTGTGTGAATGTGAGTACGTGTTACAGTGCTGGTAGGGGTTAATATTCAGAAAGAGCGTCAGCTGTAGAAAATGGACTGCAAACAACATGGCTCCTCGGAGACCTACTTCCTCGAAAATGAGAATCGTAGCTATGAAAGGCAGTGCCAATCTCGGAGAAACAAGATGGCAACAAAGCACTTGGAAATTAACCGCTCCTGCCCTGAGGAAAAGTTAACAGTGAGATAGATACCCGTAACTGTGAGCGGCAGGGCAGGAGGCATCAGGAACAAACACATAAGAGAAATTAGAGAATGGAGACAACGTAGAAGTTCCAAGAAATTGTGTTGAGGTAGTTTATCTTTAATTTTCTCTTTTTTTCATCTTAACGGAGAAAATTAAACAACAGAAAATAATATTCGTTTCCCGTCTCTTGGGTTAAAAAAAAAGAATGTAAACAGTAGTATTTCGTGAAATGAGAAAAATGAGAATACACGCCTATAGGGAACAATACTTCATGGTTTTATTCAAATAATATTGTCCAGTGAGTAATGCTGTTGCCTTACAATATAGCAATAGATGTGGAATCTCTGCATACAGTTGCTCTGCATACAATAATACAGGATGGCGCCGAGCCGACTGACACATTTCAAACTTGAATATTGTGGAGGTATAATAACTTAAATTGGTTAGCGAATTAGGATCCAAAAGAGAAAACAACGCCACTTTATATAGTCAGTTGCAGTTGATCGTTGGAGCAGGGAACATCGTGTTACCTCAGTTTGTAGTTATTGTTGGTAGTTTGTTGGTTTCTCCACGTTCTCAAGAGTTTGCACTCTTCTTGGAGCTCCATGTTTCACATCCAACACGCTACCAGTCTCTTCAAACTTCTTCACCCAAACTAATACGGTACGAGACGGAACCTACCATGTCGATCAACATTCAAATTTCGTTTAAATAAACCTTGCATTTCTGGCACAGACTTAGTTTCGTAATAACTACGAACTGATGTAACACGACGTTATGTGCTATAATGCTCCATTACGACTGACCATATAATGGCGTTCTTTCCTCTTTCGGTCCTCCGCTACCAACCAATATAAGTTGTTACACCTGAACATTATTCAAGTTTGAAATGTGTCAGTCGGCTCGGCACCACTCTGCACATACAGACCATATTACTATTACAATATTAATACTCTAGTTTTTCTATTCATAATTTAATGATAGACCCTATATACTATACACCAGTGCTATTCAACCGGGGGTACGCGATGTTTCTGGGGGTACATAACCCTAAAATAAGCATATTTCCCATATTTATTGAATGATCATAGTTAGAGAAACTTTTTTCTTTCCAATGGACGATTTTCGAGATGACGTCACGCGCGTCTAATATTTCCAAGTAATCGGTTAACATTTATTGCATACAGTCTGAGAATTTTTTCCACACGCATGAATCCATTTTTTACAACTCTGTAAATTATCCCACGGTTCTGGAAACTTGACAAAAATACCCCAGTCATGTAGTTTGTAGTCTTTAAAATTATATCTGAAGTCCATATATACAGACTGTAAGCGCACCTCATTTTGGAAGACCGCAAGAGCATTTCTCTGATTCTCGCACTCTCAAAGATTCGATCAAGAACCGAGGAGTTTGCTTCCCGGAAACAAGCTCAGTCATTTCATTAACAGGTTAGTTCTAAAGTTACTTTTAGTTTTAGAATTTTTAACATTGTCCCCAGTGTGCGAATTATCAGGGAGGATAAGGGGAAAATCCCCCTCAGTAGAACTGGATGTCTCCCATATATTTTGGAATTTCCCATATTTTTTTTCGGATGTGCACTTTTTCCCTCTGTAAATAGTCTTTTGATTGGCACCCTGATTGTCCTTTTGTTCGGTCTCTCTTTGTGCCCCTTTTTAATCAAAGAACATGTGTATTAAGTTTAATAAGTTCACTTCGATTTAACTTTTTAAAAACAGCTTCAGGGGCACAATTGCATGACGAACTGTGTCTAGTACGCGAGTAAAAAATGGTTGAATAGCATTGCTATACACAATCTAATTTGTCGTTATCCTGATAGTGGTTAAATTCGTGAATGATAAATAATCCCCGCATGTTCGACAAATATAATAAATCCTGTACTCTTCAAAATCATGGCATATTTCAGGAAAGTATCTTGGCATTATTGCTCAAATTCGTAACTCTTTGGCATAAGCAGCACTGCCAACATTGCTTTTACATCACAGCTCTATGTTCTTTCTTCCTCAGTGAGAAAACATTTGTGTTTAAGATTACGCAATCGAATCTTCCTTATTCTTTTAACAATTCCAGAATCCAGGAAAATTTTAGTTTTCCGCGTTCCATTCCCTTTACTCACGGAAAGGTGGATTCTCCTATGCCCATGTCGGCATTCTATTTTTCTTAAGAACAAAGGACAGACATTCGTGATCATTCCGTCAAACATATTGACATTCGAACAGTCAATCATTAATCGGATTCTATTCGAGTCTCGTGACAGCCAGTTTTCATCTTAGCAGAGTCCATTATTGTAACTATCATTATGGACGTTCATTCCTCAGTCTGTTCCATACCACTCACTTATTAAAATCTTACAAATTGATTTAAATGAAACAGTCTTTTATAAGTTTTATTAATGTTTTTTTAATTACCAAATACCTTAATTCTGTAAGAACTATCAAGTTAAAAGAAAAAGGTCATCGCTGTTAGTCTAGTAACTAGACCAAGATTCCCAATCGGAACATTAAAATCTGAACCCATTACATGGGTTCAGATTTCGCCTGAATCTGTAGTCTACATCTCATATAGCCTCGATGCTGAAATGGAAGCAAAACTTCATCAAGTAACCATCAAGTCTCTAGCACTATTTAAATTACGCCTCGTATTCGCATACAAAATAGGCAAGAGAATGTCAGTAGGTTCGAACCCATAATCTCTTTTGTTTAGCAAACTTTGAAAGCTCCTTGAAAAGCTTTAAACTTACCTCTCGTTAACAGAGGTCAACAGCTTAAACTGAAACGTAATTGATTTTAAGTTACCGTTACTGTTTTGATTATTTCTCATTGGTTTAAGAAACAGCAAAACAATTAGTGAGCATGGTCCCAGGTTCTGTTTTGGGTGGAATAAGATTTTCAGTGTTGATACAGCATCATCAGGTTATTGAGGATCTATTCGAATTACTCCAATCAGGAAACCATCGGCCCGCCTGTACACTATAGATTAAAATAAATCTTAGTCAAAAGTTGTAATTCATTGCACTTAACTATTTTATTTTATTTTGTTTCTTTCTCTTCGTCTTTTTCCACTTATGTAGAGTCGGACGTTTATGATGAGCTTTCTCCATAAAGGCCTTTCCCCGAATTCTTCCGATGCTAGCTCTTTCTCCCTGAAGTCATTCTTAACCATATCCCTCCATTTCCTTTTTGGTCTCCCTCTACTTTTCTTCCCATCCACTTCCATTGCCATCTCTCTCCTGGCCATATAGTCGTTTGGTCGTCTCATTAGATGGCCATACCACTTTTTGGATCTTCTTAGATATCTCTACAACATTAGTAGTTTCCCTTACTCTCTCCTTCCTTATTCTGTCTCTTGTTATGCCACATATTCAGGTCAGCTTTCTCATTTCGATAACATTCAATCTTTTTTTCTCCTGTGCTTTCTTTATTTGGGCATGTTTCTGCTTCGTATATCATTGCTAACCTAATCACTGCTTTGTAAACCATTCTTTTATTACTTATCGTGATTTTGCAGTCACATGCATGTTGTAAAATTCTGCCTTCTAAGGTAAAGCTAAAAAGTGGTACACGGGAATTGTGGACTTTAGTAATCAATTTTTATTATAAACGTTCTTCAAATATACAGTAGAATAATAATTACAATTCAAATATAAGTTCCTATTTAGTGGTTGTTTGGTGAGTTTGTAGGAACCCAGAGACCACGCGTTGTACCATGCATCAATGGGTGATAGAATCCAAGGCTCTTTGCGGCCAAGGAGTATATATAGGTATCTCTCAGTGACCAAGCGTCCTAAGGAATGGTGAGGTGTTTGCAAAGATCAGGCGTCCCAGAGGCTGGTAACGATAAAGGAGCTCTTAGAGACCAGACATCCTAGAGAGTGTATTAATGATCAATCGATGGAGATTGATGCCTTCTGTGGTGTGTTAGCTTCTTTTATCCTGAAATGTCGGATAACATCGTTGATCTTCGTTATTCGATGATTGTTGACGATGGTCGACAAAGTCTTCTTCGTGCTTGTCGTCTGAAGTTGTTTACAGCCAGCATGTGTAGAACCTTGCAACATATTTTCTTCGAATTTCACCATCCTTCTTGGATTCTGTGTATTATTTTCACGTTCAAATCATCATTCTTGGCAAGAGTTGAACCTGCATATTTAAAAGTTTTCACTTCATTCAATCGTTCACATTTTTATTTTATTTATTTGAGTTTGCTAACCAACCAAGATGCGGTTACATATCCATTAATGTTCAGATCTAAATAGATTAAGAGGCCTTATCATTGCAAAATTAAAATATCGCTAATTTTACAGTAATTATGTGATATCTTCAAATAGATAAAAGATAATCGAAAAGTGGAACAAGACCTCCCTAGACAGTATTATTTTGCGTGAGATACCGTTATCACGACTCATTTATCTGCTTTCGATTTCCAGCCATTTAGAAAATCGGCATTTATTTTCGCGTTTCTAAATAACAGCAAACGAAAAGCTACTAGGAGACTCGTAATAACGGTAACTCATGTAAAATAACATCATCTAGGGAGGTCTTGATCCACTTTTCGATTATGTTTTATCTATTTGAAGATATCACATAATTACTGTAAAATTAGCGGTATTTTAATTTCGCAGATATAGGCTCTAAGGCCTTTGTCCTCATAATATACAGCAAAGATGTTCATGTTCAGTATCATTATTATATATTTTCAATTAATCAAATTAAACAATATATTGCCTACACAATAGTGACATCTATTAGTGTAAGGCAGGTGAGCGATAGTGCAAGTCGCGACATCTTCTGGCGTGACTGTTTACTATTAGAAATGTGCGTGTCGCGCTTGAGACGGTTTTTTTAGGGGGCTGGCCGCAGTAGCTCAGTGATAGAGTGTCAGGGGACTCTTGACTCAGCTTTTCTGCTCTCATTTTTCCCAGGATACTTTGAGATCGGTGACGTCACGTGGAGGTATCGCGGTATTTTTCAACAGAACAAGTAAAATACAGCATAAACAATTACGCTACTGTTTCAAGATAAGCAAAAACCATGTTAATTGCGCAGTAGCTTATTGAAATAACAGAGGAAGCAATACAAATGAATTAATGTTCCATCGATTCCCTAAAAATGATGAACTTACGAAGAAGATGGATTTCCCGCTATAAGCAAAAGAACAGGTTTAATATGGATAAGGCACGAATATATTCTGCTCACTTTTCATCACAGGATTATCAAAGGTTTTAAGAATAAGCTTGTAGGTTTCCAGCAAGAGTTGTGTTTAAGATATGACACTGTTTCTTCATTATTGATACCAAATTGGCATGGGGAAAAAATAAGCTAGACGCTAGTCAAGTTGAAAAAGAGGTGTGTAACAACAATAATTTATTTTGCTTGTATTGACATTTGTTTTTGAGCCCTTAAAGCGAAGTAGAAGAGGGTACCAACGAGAATATAAATGTATACCCTCATATATTGTTTAGTTTAAATGATATTCTTAAATTTTTTTGAGTATCGGAATCGTTATTCTAGCAAAGTACTCAAAGTGCACTTTGAGCAGAACATACATAGGAACCTATTACGAACCGAACTTAACATAATCTAATCTTGTCTAAACGAACCGTACTTGTTACGTATAAATTACATTGATGTTATTCCTTCTCCAATGCCACATCGTGAGACAAAACCAATTGTTCTGCTCAAAGTGCACTCTTACCATTATTCTTATAATTGAAGGGCTGACCTACTGAGGGAGCTAAGCCACGGAAACTAAATTCGGAGAAATCGAAGGGTAAAGTGGAGGACAAATAACTGCAGATTTTTCCCTGTGAAAGTGGTTCTTTTATGTATGTATACCACTCTATAGATATCTGTGCAACTTGTAACCTGTAATATATAATGTAAAGTGTGTTGTATTGAGTAATAAACGAATATTAGTAATGTAAAGGAAATATTTTGCAGTGATGATATCTGACAGTTTGATTAATACACACGAAATACAATAGGTTGGGTTAGATTTCTGACTTAACCTAACCTAACCAAATTAGGTTAGGTTCGGTTATCTTAGGTCAGGGTAGATTACATTTCTAACGTAACCTAACCTATCCTAAAAGAACCTAACCTAATTTATTACATACTCGGAATCTGAATATTTTGAATTATGTTTGTTTATGTATTTTACTACCTGAAATGCTGTCACGGAAAGGATCGGTTTATGGAAAGTATTTGAACTCCGCCCCCCTTAGAATTCACGTTTCAATGAAAGTGCAATGACAAAAATCCATAATGTGACCCCTTCCTCACGCTCAAAGAGGATGAATTTCGATTTAAACGGTATCGATAGGGTCAGTATTCATCTCAGTGACACCAAAAATTATGGAAACACCAATTTCGGCTGTTTTTGATTGTTTGTCGTCTCCTTCCTATCTCCTCTCACCCCCGAGCTGAAAAATGATAAGATTCTGAGTTAGGCCTGGGTGCATTAGAGTACCAAAAATACTTGATGCATTAAGTTGGTCGAGGAGAAGTTAGCAGTCAAACATTGTTACAATGATTTTTATTTATATGAAAAGTAAATGACCCTTCTTCCCCTTAAAAACGAAATTGTCAAAATAATGGGACATTATTTCCCTTAAGTTTAATGAGGAGTTTATATACCGAGTTTCATCTTCTAACTTAATAGGCTCGTGAGATACTATATTATAGGTGCAAATTTTGAACCTCTTCTACCCCTTAGGATTCGCCCTTTAATCAAAGTAATGCGATAAAAAAATTTGGTCAGGCCATTTCAACTCATGTACTAAAAATTATAAAAATCGGCCCAAAGGTCCAGGATAAGTTAGCAAGCAAACATTATATTCAGTTTTATTTGTATAGATAATTAATCATTATTGATGGTATTTATTTATTTATTAAATCATATTTTCTCGTCTGTGAATAGCAAAAACTCATTATTTGTATTTGGAAAGACAAGGAAGTTCATAATATGTTTTGAATCCATTTTTACGAGTAAAGCGCGAAGTGTAACAAGCAGGCAAGCGAAAAAAATATTCAGGGATACCGCCACATGACGTCACAAACAGGGAGCCAATCAGAACGCTAATCGTGAACTGGGGCTACCTGTTATTTTATATACCTTGATAGAGTGTTTACCTTTAGTGCGTGGGCTCCCTGGTTCGATCACAACTTCCTTCAAATGATCTTTGTGGTGAACAAGCATCGTATTTGTGGATTTTTCAGGTTTCTCCGTTTCTTCCCACTTTCTTCATTCCATCGTTATCACTCATATCATTATCATCGTCTTCCTTAATCTCGGTGCATAATCGTATAACGTTAAACTCCAAAAAAAACTTAGACTTTGCCTTTTATAAACAGGATAATAATAATAATAATAATAATAATAATAATAATAATAATAATAATAATAATAATAATAATAATAATAATAATAATAATAATAATAATAAGAGTCGGTGCAGTGATCGTGCACCATCCAATTGAGCATGTGGCATCTGACGGACCGTAACCTCTTACTTGCTATAACGCCAGAGAATTTTATTTCCTTTGATTAATTAAGTTAGGATAGTTCATTTCCCTGTGTTTTTTCATTCTTTACCACATTTTCTTCAAAATTTTCCCACGAATTGAATAACATTTGCAACTGAGTTTATTGGTTTATATCAACTCTTGAAAAACGTATGTAAATAGTATAAACACAAAGTCAAACGGTTAATCTACCGTATATAAAGAAACTTTGAAGATGTGATTGTTTATTTGCTTCTCCCAGGAGAGAATAGAGCCTCAAGGCGTATGTCTTCAAAGATAATTTTTACAGAAGATCAAACTATATTAAATTCCATATTTGTTTAACGTCAGTTATGTTTAAGTTTTGGCTTCCTTTCTGCCTCATACTTCGGTTGATGTCCTGTTTACAAGAAACTGTTTTTTTTTTCGGGGGGAGGGGAGAGATCAAAACAGTGATTTCTCCTACCCTCCGAGATTAGTTATCGATTGCTGGGAGACCGGATTTCCAGTATTTATGAAAGGAATTGGCTCTAACGTACATAGAGAGAGAGAGAGAGAGAGAGAGGGAGAGACCGATTTTCTGGTGTGGACCTCTGGAATTTAATTAACTGCGTCTGATTCTTTTACAGAAACCACTCAACCTACCTATTTCTATCTAGCTGGGATGAGGTGAACAGTTAAGATTCCCAAGTGTTCCAATCCTTCCCTGATCAAACAACACAAAATGCTTCCAGTATCCTATAGAGAAGACAGTCATCCGGAAATAAAATAGCCCTATCGGTGCCGTAAGAATGTTCTTTTGTGCAGGAATCACGAAACGGAATTTTGTTGAGATTTATTCAGTGAGAATCAGAAGCGTAACCCGAAAGGTTACAGGTATAGAAGTGTCTCACTTCGTATCCAGTGAATACAAAACGGATCAAAAGGAGTATATCTGTTAAGAGTCTTCATCCCGGCGAAATTAAAATACCGCTAATTTTACATTAATTATGTGATATCTTCAAATAGATAAAAAAATAATCGAAATATGGAACAAGAGCACCCTAGACAATATTATTTTGCGTGAGGTACCGTTATCACAAGTCACCTAGTGGCTTTCCGTTTTCAGCTGTTTAAAACGCGAAAATAAATGCCGATTTTCAAAATGGCTCGAAATCGAAAGCAGATAAGTGAGTCGTGATAGCGGTTTCTCATGTTTCTATTGTCTAGGGTGCTCTTGTTCCACATTTCGATTATCTTTTATCTATTTGAAGATATCACATAATTACTATAAAATTAGCGGTATTTTAATTTCGCCGGGATGAAGACTCTTAACTTAGAAATACAAATCACTTAACAAAGCAACGTTTATTTAAAATAATAATAATAATAATAATAATAATAATAATAATAATAATAATAATAATAATAATAATAATAATAATACAGTAATAATAATAATAGCTTTGTAACAGTTTCACCAATAAACTGAACATATTGACGTCATCAGACAGTGTAAAAACAAGAGGGAGTTGCATTTAAATATAACAGGATCCCAGAAACTGGTTCTGAACGCTGATTGGCTGATCCGAACGCACTCAGCCAATCATAACTAAAGTTGACAAAAGTGAAACCAAACATCATAAATCTTGTTCCCTCCGCGGTCCGGCAGAAAACTGAGCTACAAATTAAAGTCATTCCAATAACTTGCCCCACTGTTCTTCAATTTTTATGTTCTGGATTTCAATTCATAACACAGCCCTGCTCTTTTTTAAAAATAAATCTGGCCTCCTTCCACTTTCTTATCAATGTCCTTTGTTCCCGTCTTAACACTTCAATATCGACACCGAATGTTATGTTCCGTAACCTTCACGTGCTTAAAAATGGCATTTTCTTTCTCTTTCTAATCTTACGTCATCTTTGTGTTGTTTTAACGTTTCTTTTACTTTTTCCCTCCGTTTCACCAATATAACAACTGTTACATTCACTACACATTATCTCGTAAACTACTCCTCTTCTTTCCATAAGCTCCTCTTGTATTTTCTTCTCCCCTTCTTTGGTGAATATTCGTGAATAGTCCACATAAAAAAAGAAAGTAAGTTTCGTTCAACATTGTAAAACTGAGAAGAACTTCCAAACTATAGGATTCAAAATTGAAACCGGAAATAGTAATCTAGCACTTCCGGTTGCAAAAGAGCTCTGGAACGTGCATTTTTCTTAATCTATTTCTACAAAAGCGTTTTTGCTCTCTATTACTGTTTTTTGTTCTATGATGGTCAACGTTAAGACCGGAAATAGCTGATTTCTTCCGATTTCAGTTTAAATAAAGGATTAAGAGAGGGAATCGTTTTTTTGCTATACTGAATTCCTATCAGAACACCGTTTCTACCTATCTATTACCGTTTTATATCCTATTTTTCGACCGATGCTCAAACAGGGAATCGCAGATTTGTATCACTTCCGGTTTGAATAGAGATGGAATTTATTCTTGAGACGTTGAATTCGTATAAGAAAAGCGTTCATTCCTATCTCCTTCCTATATTTGCTCTGTATAAAAAATCAATATTGATACCGGAAGTGGTGGTAGATTTTTTACCACTTCCGGTTTTAGAAAAGACAAGGGAAGGAGGCAAGGGTAAACGGAATATATTCTTAGAACGCTGAATCCATTTTTTGAAAATCGCTTCTCGATATCTATTATCGCTCTTGCTACTATGCTGATCAACGCTAAAACCGGAAGTGGTTGATTTCTATCACTTCTGGTTTTAATAGGAGCCAAAGAAGGAGATGGAACTTATAAAATATGAATTCATATCAAATGATAGGTATCGACTACCGCAGTAAACTTTCTTATTCCATATCTTAAATAAAGATCAATATAATTATAAAATTGCATTGACAATTAACATGTATTAACAATGAGTTAGCAAGAATATATATTAGAATATTCTACAAATTTATCATTTAAAAATAATTATTGTAATATATACAATTATGTAATTTTACATTTTTTAGATGTAATATAATGAATATATATTAAATCAGAAATAATTATGTAATTATAACGTCAAAAGAAAAACTATAGTCCCTCAGAGTATAAACACTTCATCCAGTTCCTTGCCAGGTGGTAAAGTGCCCAGGACCGACGAGACGTTACCACGTTGGATAGAAACGGATATATCTTAAATTATATTAAGTTTACATCATGTTCAATTATTGCGGAAATACTTGATTACGAAATATGAACAAAATTATAATAGACGGTTTCGTAAAACTATATTCGGAGAAAATGCATCGCCAAGAGTAATCCATTCTTGCTGATTATTAAATGAGAAATAACTTGTAAGGATATTAGTGAAGGATTTATTTATAAAAGTATAAAGAAAATTGAATGACTTGTATGTAAGAAAATTATTTGAAAAGAACTCACTCGCCAAGAGTAAACATCTTTCTGGATTTTCCTCCAAAAATTTTGTCATATATTATATTATAGATCTGTCAATGAAACATGGACTTATGAAAAATAAATCCAGTTCTTGGTTAGATTAAGCTGAAACTGAGGTATACCCTAATGAAAACTTTTCACTATGACACTAGTAAAATGACGATATACAATACAGTTAATGAGATGTAGGCCAAAATTATGATCAACAAGTAAATTTTAATTTTAGTTTAACTAAATAACCTTGTCTACACATGAGACATTTATCAGTAGATAGATCATATAGGGATGATATTTTTATGACACTAGAAAATATGTTGCTCATTGCCAATATAGTTTTTATTTCCCTGGAACAGAATATTTATTTATTTATGTTAAGAATACCCTGTTAACTAGTAAATTACGTATATTCTTGTTTGTCTTAGTCTAACAGTGACATAAAAACCCATAAAGACACAAAATGTACCTAACAGTTAGAATACCGTCAATCAGTCCTAATAGTGCTCCAAATAGTGATACAATATTCCGTACAATGGTACAATACTCCTAACAGTATCAAAATATTCCTAATAGTGACACAATACTCTTAACTATGATACAAATACCTCTAACGATGTCAAAATATACTTCTAACAGTGACTCAGTGCTCTTAACAGTGGCATAAGTATTCCTAGTAGTGACACAAATACTTATAACAGTGACACAATTCTCCTAACAGTGATACAAATACTCCAAACAGTGACACAAAACTCCTAACAGTAGCACAATACTACTATCCTTATAGTGACACATATAATCTTAACAGTGACACAATACTCCTAGCAGTGACACAATATTCCTAACAGTGACAAATACGACAAATAGTGACACAAATACTTCTAACAATAAAACAATACTCCTAACAGTGTCAAATACGACAAATAGTGACACAAATACTTCTAACAATAAAACAATACTCCTAACAGTGATAAAGAATACTTCTAATAGTGACACGATACTCCTAGTAGTGACACAAATATTCCTAACAGTGACACGAATACTTCTAACAGTGACGCAAACACTCCTAACAGTGACACAAATACTCCTAACAGTGATACAAATACTCCAAACAGTGACACAAAATTCCTAACAGTAGCACAATACTACTATCCTTATAGTGACACATATAATCTTAACAGTGACACAATACTCCTAGCAGTGACACAATATTCCTAACAGTGACAAATACGACAAATAGTGACACAAATACTCCATATAATGACACAAATACTAACAAGGACACAATACTCTAAACATTGATACAAGTACTTCAAATAGTGACACGATACTCCTAATAGTGACACAAATATTCCTAATAGTGACATACTGCGAATAGAGACACAAATATTCCTAACAGTGATACAAATACTCCTAATAGTGACACAAAACTTCTTACAGTAACACAATACTCCTAACAGTGAGACAATACCCCTAGTAGTGACACAAATGCTCCTAACAGTGACAGAAATTCTCCTAATAGTGGCTCGCAATTGGAAAGGAACTCTGTACGAATAAAATGACAAACGACTTAAATTATATGTATACATCATTTAATGTAATGTAGAAGGAAAAACCTAAGAAAAACTAAATTCTTGAATTAATATCAGATATCGAATAAACTTCTATGTTGTCACACTGGTTACTATCCTGTTTTTCAAGTCACCAACAAAAGTTTTATAGTACTTCCTGACTTCTTATAGATTTTTGTATATGTATTCGTCTTGTTAATACATTTATATAAAAAGATACTGAATAGATCGTATCGGGAAATGAAAAATGAAATATAGAATTTGAATAGCAGCAAGGAAAAAGGGAGACAAAATGAGAGGGGGAAAAAGTCCCGTTTTCCAAAATGTTAGAAAAAACAACATAAGGAAATGGTCTATTCCGTATGCTGTCAACGTTTCAAACCTCACGTAGTAGATTATCATATAGTGATGTACTAAAATATTAATAACACATGATTATTATGTAAAATGTGGTTCAAATTGTTTGCATTATGTAACATAGTTTAACAAAGAAACAACAGTCGCGTGCTGGTCTTTTTTCCTTCATGAAAGCACTATTACTACGGTAATATACAGTAAATACTATTTTTTTTTCAGTCAATACTTGTACACATTGAACAGCGTTGGGAAATACAATACTACTAAGAATGACACAGTACTCTTAACACGTTCGCTGCTGAGAACGCCCATCGGCGTCCAGTACTGGATTTGGCATATGCGCCGGACGCCTCTCGGCGCTTGTCCCTGCAGCTGATTCGTTTTCCCGCCAGCGCTAGTGCAGGTATTGCTAGCGCTGGCGGGAAAGTGAATCAGCTGCAGCGACAAGCGCCGAGAGGCGTCCGGCGCATATGCCAAATTCAGTACTGGACGCCGATGGGCGTCCTCAGCAGCGAACGTGTTAATAGGAACACAAATACTCCGTACCTTCCCTTTAGTTTCAACACTATAGTGTTATACGTATCCGTAATTGGTTTCAGAAGTGTTATTATGTGTCCCAACAGGTAAGACTAGAACAGCAAACAGTGGGACATTCTATTATAGAAAAGCAAGAACTAACATATTAATACATAAATTTCCTCTGCGGAGAATTTGTGCTTCATATAACGAAATGATTAGATTTCATGTAATAGATGTATTTAGTATGTCCGAAAACAAGTTCAAAACAATTGTCAGGCAATAACTTTTGCATAATTAACCCCTTTCTGTATGTTTTTTTTTCTTTTAGTGAAAAAAATAATCAATATTGGAAATCCTCATATGGGAACTTCAAAAATGAATTAAAACTTGAATTTTAGATTTTTCACTTAATTCTGACGAGAAATAAGTAAGTGTCATGTATGACACACTTACAACTCACAAAGAACATGCCAGATGACACCAAAATCTCTTATTCATACACGTCAATATCTCACACAGCAGATAAAACAGTCATTTGGTGCCTTTGATAATTCACAAAAAAGCTAAAGTAAAAAAAGGGTATGTGCCATATATGGCACGGCATGCGGTAAGGGGTTAAAAGACGTATATTTGTGTATGTATAATAATAGTGTATGTTAGATAATTATGTGCAGGACACTAAGCCTATTGTGTTGTCTTTATTAAATAAATAAATTTCTATGTCTACAGTTCCCTGGCAGAGTAATATTTACTATTATTTCTGTATCTATGAGTTTCATGGCAGAGCAATATTTACTTTTCTTTCGTATCTATGAGCTCCGTGGCATAGCAATATTTACTTTTATTTCTGTATCTATGAGCTCCGTGGTCTAACAGTATCTTCTATTATTTATAAGATCCATGTCAGAGCAATATTTATTTTTTGCTTTTGAATCTGTGAGTCCCATGGCAAGGAAGTATTTACTTTTAATTTTGTATCTATGAACTACGTGGTAGAGCAATATTTACTTTTATTTCTGTGTCTATGAGTTGTGTGGAAGGACAATATTTACTTTCATATCTGATCCTCAATTATTTATGTA
This sequence comes from Thermobia domestica, assembly GCF_964235325.1. Taxonomy (NCBI): domain Eukaryota; kingdom Metazoa; phylum Arthropoda; class Insecta; order Zygentoma; family Lepismatidae; genus Thermobia; species Thermobia domestica. Next base: position 76,324,686 of record NC_137456.1, read on the forward strand.
TTTATTTATTTATTTTTGAATGTTCGGTGGTTAATTTTGAACAGTCAAATAAAAATAGTACAATATCTGACGTGGCTGAAAAAAAAATCTGAATTTCGTTGAACACTCATTGTTAGGTTACAGGAAAAATTAAATTAAATAGGTTTTTCATTAAGTATTTAAAAGAAATGTATTGCAAATTTATAACTTACGAGTGTAAAGTTTTCGAGTTGAGATTGTATTTGAACACGGACTGTGTCAAAAACCTAAGAATCAGATACAGAACTTAGCACTTGAAATGTGTTGGCGCAGAATCCTACGCATATCATAGACCGAAAGGAAGATGAATGAACATGTACTAAAGGAAGCTAATGAAAGGCGACAGAGCATGAAGATAATAGGAAAAAGAAGAAACAGCGTGTTTGGCCATCTTGTTCGGCACTGTGATTGGATCACCGTTGATAGAAGGAAAGGTAGAAGGAAAACCAGGAAGAGGAAGTTCAAGGATAGAATATCTGGATGCAGTTACGAAGAAAAGACTTTATCGAAGTATAAAACAGCTCTCCCAAGGGAGAGAAAAGTTTTAAAATTTCCATTTTGACCACCAACCTGTGGTTGAGGTGAGAAGGAAGAAGTTTATATATATAAATTATATTTTAAATTAACTTATAAACGAAGTTAATTACACAGAATTTGATTTGATTTTTGTGTATAAGCTAATTTATAATACAGATTGCAACACTAAAGTTCTTGGATAGTGGTTATCGGTCAGACTTTTCTTTTGCTATATACATTGAGAATTCCATATTATAATAACCTTCAAAGTGAATAGAAAGTAGTCGTACGGTTGGTTGCTATGCTACCAACTGAAGCATTTTCATGGTTTCCTTTCTTTCTTCTTTTCCTAGAACGCAAGTAGCAAGTTCAACCAAAAAACTTGTTATTCCATTTTCTTCTTGTTCTGCTACTACATCTTTGCTTTTGTGTTCTATAGAACGGAGATCTAACTCTGTGCTTAATATAATGCGATTTTTTCCCTTCCTATGTAACTAGCTAGTTTCCAAGTAAAATACGCAGTCACAATTTTAAAAATATATCTTCTAAAATATGTATGTGTTCTGTACATAAACTTGTGTATTGTACATTGAATTTCTCCAAATTTTTTGACAATTTCACTTTGCTTTCATTTAAGGAAAAATTGTTGCCATTTGAAAGATTTTCTATGAAAGGTTACCAAAGAGAACCTTCTATGGAAGGAAATTTATAATAGCAATACTGATTCAATTTGAACTATTCTATTTTATCTATTTATTTATTTGTCAACACGACAGGCAGATATCCAGTTAGAGTTTTGAAATATTACAATTTATTTTTACAACAGCCTTTTTTAAAAGTGTCTTAAGGGACATTGCATACATAATCAATTTTACAATGTTTTCGACATAATTTGTTAGAGACAGAACATATTCCCCAGATTCATTACTTCAGCATTATGTTGGTCCTAGCCTTTTTGCAATGGAAGAGACCTTGTCTTTATTAGTTCAATCATAGTTTTAACTGAAGGAATATGGAAGTTTAATGTTGTTATAAAGTTTGAGCAATCGAATTCACTTTTAAACTTTTTTTTGAACCAGTATCAGATCGGCAATATCATACTTTTGCTCTACTGAGTAAATGTTAAACTTGTCTACCAGTGTTCTGAAGTTTTTAAATGAAGGTTAAATTCCAGGTACTTTTCATATCAAATACCTATACATTATTCGGCGTAAGCTCTAAACTGCGATAAACAAAGCCACGTGAAACTAAATTTCGCTGATTTGCTGTTGTCCTACCGACGCTTGTACTCCTCCGCAAAATAGTTCATGTGATTGTATTATTACTTTTACTATGAAGCTTCATATAAAGCTGCAATATTATTATAAATGACAAAAATATAATGCGGATTATCTAATAATACTGCAATCGAGTGTGGCTAATGAAACAATAGAAATAAACACTAAGCATGCTCAGTAATTGTGGCGCCAACTCAACTGTGGACGGGTGTTCTGCTTTTAAAGTCTGATAGATGACTGGCATGAATCCCAGTTCCGCGAGTGTTGTGGTGAAACACAAACAAGGCAAACCTTTACTCACTAAGCAACAATTGTTTACGAGCGAAATTCAAATACTTTTTTTTTAATCTTTCGAGTTTCTTTTCTTTCTTTTCTGCTGCTGCTGTAAGTATCTGGACAACACGAGACAGTATTGTCAAAATGCACGTGTATAATTTGCTCTTCCCCGTGGGGAGTGGGAGTAATACATCACTAGCCAATCGTATTTGTGACAAGCGGAAGGATACAAATATTTTGTTTATCGGAGTTTAGAGCTTACGCCGAATAATGTATAAGAAATTGTACTTGATTTTTTTTTCAATTTAATGGAAAAACTTTTGTTGCGAGGGGGTTCTAAATTACAACAGCTTATTCCAACTTGGAGCATACATATGTGTAATGTATTTTCAAGAGGGTTAGTAACACTGCTGAAGTCCTTACCACTTCTAATTTGGATCTTAATAATTTAAAAGCATCATCAGTAACATTTTTTCGTTGTAATTATTGAACTTTAATTTCCAGTCAAGTGTAACACATAGATCTTTAACTGTATTAGGTGTGCTTATCACTAAACTTATAATCATATTTAAGAGTACTTTTGTTCAGCTCAACGATAATACGTTATATTTGTTTATATTTACTCCAAGTTTATTGAGTGAACACCAGCTCGCAATTCTCCCTAAATCGTGTTGTAAATCAAGACAATAATGCACAAATGTTATCTTGGCATATATTTTGAGATCATCAGTGAACAATGATTTTTCAGTATTGGGTATGTGATCTGGAAAATCGTTGATAAATAATAGAAATAGTAAAGGACCTAGATTGGAATCTTGTGGAACTCCTGATAACGCAAAATGTTTGTCTGATTTAAATTCTTTATAGACAGCTTTGTGCTTACGTTCACTTAAACAAAATGAAAAGAATTTGGTAAGGGCTGAAGAAAATGATAACGATTTAGTTTGTTTAACATTATTTTATGACTCTATCAAAGGCCTTCTCAGAGTCAATATATACACTACATCAACTTTACATTTTTCATCTAACGAATTAGCTATAAAGTCAGTGACTATTGCTAGATCAATTGTTGTTGATTTACGAGCACAAAGCCATGTTGATAGGCTAAAATGTTCAATAATCCGTTTATACGAGTAGAATCTGTTCAGATACTTTCGGAAAAGTACATAAAATTGATGTGGGTTTAAAATTATTAATTTAACATTGATAATTAGATTTAGGTATAGACTAACAAGGATTTCCATTTATCAGTGAAGGTGCAAATTTTAATGGAGTGATTGAAAGCAATCCATAGGGGATATTTAAATATGTCAATACAATCTTTGATTATATATGAGGGTATTCCATCAGGTCCTACAGCTGTTCTGGACTTCTAAGTGTCATTTCAATTTTGTATAAGTAAATTTCATTAACACACAGCGTTTCTAGGATTTCATTCCCGTAACTTGATAAGATGTTTGCCAATGTCATATTCGAATCAGATGAAAAGAACAAAATACGTAGGCAAAGTATTGAGCAAAGATTTCAGCTATTTCGTCATTACGATGGAGATCCTTGGGTTCAACTTCAATATTTCTGGGTTTCAACGAAAAACAGTTTGAAATTGGATGTACGACTGGAGTTTGTAGTTTACCCGCAGAATACCAAAAATAGATCCTACCCAGATAGCTCATCTCCAAGGGATGTACTTTGGACGTCCCACAGGTCCCATATCGTGACGACGCCAGCTTTAACTTATTGAGGGGCAAATGTAGGAACAGATAAATTTTTGGAGGGCTGTTTTACCTTCATACCGAAAACAATAGTTTAATAATAGTTTAATAATGACCTATCTTATAACACAACATGTCTTGAGAAAGGGAGCAATATAGGGGAAGACGGTGCCACCAAAAGGACACTCACTCATTTCGCCCGTTCTGGTGTCGTCAGTGGTCCCATACCTGCCCCTGACGTTCAAGATCGCAGTAGAATGTTTAAGGAAAATAAAAAATCTCCATGGAACTTTCCTTGGACTTAAATGGGATGGACTGTCATGAGTAAATATTTGGATGTCCGAAAGCAGTTTTGTGATTATCCCGCAAAGAACCTAGAATTGTCCCACAGGAATATCGTAGAACGTAAGCGGACACCTTGATTTCCATAGATTCACAGGCAAAATTGTGACGTTCTGTAGACATCCAAGACATGTCTTTGGGCTATTCGAACGTCCTTTTTGGGGACACAGTGGCTCAGTGGTAGAGCGTTCACCTCTAGGGACCCTAGTCAGATCCCAGTTCACGCCCAGTGGACTTTGTGGTAGACAAACAACGCGTTCGTGAGATTTCTTGGGATTCTCCCGTTTCCCCCCGCTTTATTCATTCCACTACTGCAATCATTTCTCATCATCACCGCCTCCTTTAGCCTAGCCGGCATAATCGTGGGACGTAAACCTGAAAGATTTTGTTTCATTTAATTTTCGAATTTCCTTTATACAGCAATATATGAATCATATACATAAACCGTTCTGTCTAGCCTCATCTTTGCCAGGAGCTCTTTGCACCCGAGGAAGAGGAGCTCTTATCGTCGCCATTGTACACAACTCGATATAACGATCCAAACTAATTATCTTGGATGAAGAGCTGTTTGATTTTTGCAATATAGTTATTATTTACGCTATGCAACTGCCATGTAATTAAGCAATAAGTCCCCAAAAGGCGAAAAGGCAACGTTAATTAGCTTAAAAGCTTTAAATCTTTTATAAGAACTTCTCTGATCTTGGCGAGGTAATTAGTTCGCGTCGTTACGTGCACTTTTCCTCGTTTCCAGTACTAAGACTGCTTATTTCTTGGGTATACATATTCTTTCGATAAAAGGAACGGTACCGCCGTTTGTGCGCTCAATCTCTTATAATTAGGGAAGTTGCTTAAAGTATAACCGAGACAGTCTTCAACAAGTGCAAACATTTCTCAAACGCACACTTATATATATATATATATATATATATATATATATATATATATATATATATATATATATATATATATATATATATATATACGAAACATAATTCATTTCATTTTTTCTCTTTTCTTTTGTGTTTCACTAACTTAAATTTGTGTTTCTTTCGTAATCCAATTAAAAAGAAAAATACTTGTAAAATATCATTATTTATAATTAAATACAATATGTTTCAGTGCTAAAATATAGCAAATTCCTTATTTCATCGGAAATATGATTGGAAAATTATTTCAATAAAGTAGTAGAAGAGGAAGAAGAGCTTGTTTTGTACACGATCCTTTTCCTTAAAGCCAGGATTAATAACCTGTGGTACAGGTACCACTGGTGGTACGCAAGCTGCTATTGGTTTTACAAACGACTTTAGTATGCTTTGAGGATGCGTCCATGGGAAGAGGTTAACTCGTTTTCTCGAATGTCGTAACTTCTTTTTTTAATAGCATATCATTATCATCACACAGCACAAAACGAGATGTTGAAATAACACAAAATGACTACCACTTTAGTGTGTTACTTGTGTGTCAATTCAACACCAAACACATCGCCTTAGAACATATCAGAAATACCTCGTTACTGGCTGTAAGTATTTGCATTGTTTTTTTATTGTTTGGTATGAGCAAAGCTTTGCGAAACATATTTCGCATTTATGGCAAGTAACTAATGGCATTCTATGCTTTCGGTAATCGGTCACAATAATATTGTTGTAAAGCTGTGAATCATCTGACAACAGTTACACAGATAGCTGTGCTTCCATCTGTTTTCTTTATCTGTTATTCTTGTGTCTTCGTATATATGAACATACGATGACAGAACTGTTGCCTATCTAACTATTGTCAGACGATTCACAGGTTTACAACAATATTATTGTGACAGATTACAGAAAACATAGAACATTATTCGTTACTTGACATAAGTGCCAAAGATATTTCGCAAAGCTTTGCTCATATTAAACGATAAATACCAATGCAAATTCTCTCAGGAAGTAACTAAATATTTCTGATATGCTCGGAAGGCGATGTGCTTGGTGCTGAATTAACACACAAGTAATACGCTAAAGGTATCGTCATTTTGTGTTGTTTCAACACCTCATTTTTTATAGTGCATCATAATAGGTATTCTACCATTATTGGCAGATCACTTGACACAACTGACAAGTTTCCACATACCATGGTCTTCCGCTAAGCTCTTCGTCTTCACGTGCGATTTTTCCGTTTTTCCGAGCTCGAATAAACGCGAACCTCAACGAGAATTAGAGCCCTCGGTGATGGCAATGAACAGTAGCCCGTAAGCTATACATGTAACAATTGAACGTGAAATCAAAGATTTAATTAAAAATAAACGCGATAAAGAGTACATGTTCACATAAAAGTAACCTAATACTTTCAGCAAACAATAATGGTGGAAAAGAGAGAAGCCAACCAGGTTTAGCGATACCCGCTTGTTTTGCGGCTTCACCGAGTTACGGGGAACAAAAGATAGCTATGGGCAAATCATCTATTTAATAACATCCTTGTGACCAATGTTATGGAAGTTATACATTTGATATTTATATATTTATTTATTCATATATGTTTATTTGTTTTACAAGGAGCCTCTGGTCATGAATTGCCTAGAGCCACAATATACCTAAATCTGCCACTGATATACATTAAACACCATTTTTCTCACTTTACCACTATATTTACTGGAAAGAACACTATCCACACATACACACACATATACACAAATCCTCCTCTTCTTGTGACGTTAAATGGCAGAATGTTTGGTATAAACATGTTCTGCTTATATGACGTTTTGTTTATACGTTTCGTTTTTCATTTCATGCTATACTCGAATCAAAATTAGAAACAAATTGACAGTTCAAAACCACGTGGAAAATTGTAGAGGAAAAGGAAGCTACGTCACAGGGATATTAAGGACACCGAGAAAGGATCAATCATAAATGCGTAGTAGTAGTTCCAAATAGTGGGTTTCTCTGTAGAAACAAACATTTACAAGTTGCCGCCTTGCAGCGCATGTTCGGAAGTGTTCGTCAACCGAAGTGGAGAAGAGCACAGTGGAATTCTCACAACATGATGTAGCTACAGAGTAGCATATGATCCTCCAAAATGTAAATTCGTTTCTTAGTTTGATCCAAGTATAACAAGGTTGCAGAAGTGATTTTTTTTTTATTTTAATATCACAGCTCTTTTCTAAATATATGTTCGATCTTGTCATGTAAACAACATACAATATTTTCAGCTAGCTTCCTAATTCAGACACCTATTCTTGTGGAGACGAGTACCACATTAAAATCTCAATGATTCATTTTGTATCAGATGTATTTATTTATAGCCTATAAATAATCTTTAACGTGATAATTTGATTTATGAATAATGCTTTGACATAATCTTTCACACCAGCTTCCCAGTCTTACTAAATTCAAGAAATGGTGATATGAATTGGCCCCAGAGATCATATGATTCGACGTCGCTAGACTTCTTTCCTTAGGGTAATCTGAAAGAGATAAGCTATATTAGTAATCCTCAAATCTTATATGACCTTAAAACAAGACGTTCGACATGTCATTCTTGGGATTGTGCCAGAAATTTACCAAAAGGTTGATGTTTGCATACATAGTTGTGGATGATATTTGTTTGGTACTGTCTTTCACGTATAATCATCATCTGGTCTTCATTTTAGAGTAAAACAAATTAACCATAAAACTAACAAACCGTAAGTGTTTTATTCAAAACAAAATTCCTTTGGTTCAATTTGTAAAATTCCATATAAACAAGTAAATTCTTTACAGTTGTGTATAAAATAATAATAATAATAATAATAATAATAATAATAATAATAATAATAAATAATAATAATAATAGTTCCTACACTCATCTTTCGGAAGCATCCTCATATATTGATAGCTAAGCTGCAAGAGAACTCGCTGACCTAGTGGTTAGCACGCACGCGCCTTCATTGGTTCGATTCTTGGTAGGAGATCCTTGTGCTTTAAAAGCAATATGGTGGTTTGGATTCCACCTTAACTTTAGGTGTAAGTCTCATATATAATCTTGGTGCTCAAATGGGACTTTACTCCAGTGAATCAACAATCTTAGGCTGCAAAGAATTCTTCAATTGGCAAACTTCTGCTAAAATTATTTTATGGTTTACTAGAAATAGTGGCAGAGAACTTGTAACACGTTTCACTTCATTTTCTTAAATTTTCCATCCCATTTATGCTCTTTATACTAAAGGAGACGGGCGATTAATGGAAGTAATTATTTTTTTTAAAAAAAAATAATGGAATGAAAATTTAAGAGGAAACGGGAAACCTCAGAGAAAACTCACGAACGCGGTGTTAACCACCACAAACTCAAGTGGCCTGGGAACGAACCAAGGCTCTTTCGCACGAGGTTTGAGTGCTCTACAAATAAGCCACATTATTCTTCGTCCTTGTTTCACACTTCAAATTATATGAGTGTCGAGTAGAGTGTTCATCTCTGAAGAATGTAATTTGACACCACCACCCCTCATGTTGAAAACTACTGGTGTAACTCAACGTGTATAGTAGTGCGTTAATAGTACTCACACTGCTGTTTGGGTTATAATTTTACTGTATGTTATAACACTAAATCACCATCAAAGAGAGGAGTCCCTGAGGGAAGTTCCATCATTGAACATGTAAATCTTGTCCCTAGCTTTGTTTCCTTAGCTTGTCGCGATAAAGTTTTAATTTTTAACAACGTGACTTCCCTTAAGAACCGCAACTGACAATGATTTTTTTTTAAAGATCAGTATTTGATATTAGAGGTAATGGTTACGGCGGAATATTTAAATTAACTATATATGCTAGTACTATTTTCATTTTAAAAAATAACAACTACTTTTCATAATACGAGGGATTGACACTAGCACAATCTGAATTACTCCTAACAGTGTTATTTAGTATGTGGGGATGCGGTATTGAACTTCTTTAAAATACCAATACAAAAATACCATTGAGAAGAGCAAAACTGATGGAAAACACGTTTTTGATGTGATTATCAAGTCTTTTCGACGTCTTAGTGGTCAAAAGCCTAAACCTCGATTATTTTCGTCAAGCTACACAGTGGGGACTTTCTTGGTGAGAAACGTTAGACTAAAACTACAATAGTTTAAAATAATTTTAAATATGGTATATTGTTAGCGTTTTATGAAGTGCTGTGCTACAAGTATCAAATATTTTGACACACTATCTCTTAATGTGTTTGTTTCCTTAATCAATCTCCACGTTTTTTTCAATGACTTCAACTTAGAAAAAATATATATATATTCCGTACGTTGATTTTACTTTTCATAATTTAATCCTATCGCCCTTTCACCTAATAACCTATAGACTCCCTAATGTTTTATATATATAGGATGTTTCAAAACAACGCCGACAACGTTTGGGAGGTGATTCCTGATACCAAGATAAGGCAAAAAGTATAGTTATCAACCTGGGTGCACAAATGCTTCCTTTCGGAGTTATATGCTGCCGAAAACGTGAGAAAATGAACTTTAAAGGTCCATTGCTCCAATACTATGGGACCTACCATAGTGGGATCAAGACTTCACTTAGGAACTAGTATGTGCCCTATCCATATATCCAAGTTTCAGAATCCTGCGGTACCTTAGCAACAATTTTTATAGAGGTAGTTGATGAGTGCTTCAAATTATATGCCCGTAGCCAAACTCCATCTAGAAAAATTGTCGCGTGAATACCTTAGGATACTGAAACATATATCTTTGGATAGCGCACATGTTAAATCCTTACTGAAGTCTTGACCCGACTACGGTAGGTCCCATAGTATTGGATCTATGGGAGTTCAATTTTTCACGTTTTCGGCAGCATATAACTCCGAAAGGAAGCATTTGTGCACCCAGGTTGATAACTATACTTTTTGTCTTATCTTGGTGTCAGAAATCACCTCCCAAACGTTGTCGGTCTTGCTTTGAAACACCATATATATATATATATATATATATATATATATATATATATATATATATATATATATATATATATATAGAGAGAGAGAGAGAGAGAGAGAGAGAGAGAGAGAGAGAGAGAGAGAGTGAAACGTCTCTAAAGCGGACAGCCATGGGGAATTAAAGATTGTCCGCTATAGAGAGGTGTGGGCCTTAAAGAGGTTTCAATGTTTTGTTACGTAAATTAGTAAAAGTAATATTCAATTAGAAAATGAATAAATGAATATTAATGAATCATGTATTTACGAATATTACCAAAATGTTACTGTACCTGCATTATCCTCCCCCATCCAATACTCTTGTGTTCGAGGTACAACATGGGAATAAGATGTTATAGTTTTCTGGACTTTACACTTACCATTACTTACTACGTTTTCAGTATGTCGCTTTAATTTGTGGGTTAATTGCAATCCAGTAGTGTCGTTTTTGAGACATTATGCGTACCGTGGGCAAAAAATAGTTAGCTTGTCTCCTGCTTGGTTAGAGATTCCAGCGGGACAGTTGAATAACTTGTCATTCTAAACGACGGGCAAATGTCAATCACTTTTGTGTCTAAAACAGGTTGGGTGGGAGTGGAATGTAAGCAAAGGACATAAAAGTGTTGTTAAACAGAGACGCTTGGTCTGGGTTGCTGAGCAGACAGTTGAGGAGGCAAAATGTTGTCACAATGCTTTCTTGGTGACACATGTATGAATTACTAAAAAACGTATTTTTACAATACTTTTAACTTATTTCTAGAGAAAGTGTCCGTAATACGGAGGTAAATAATACATATAAATGAGAAAAAAGACTGTCTGTGTCCGTACCAGAGAGTGTCCGCGTTAGAGAGGTGTACTAATACGTCTTTTTCTTATTACAGTGTTTGGGGATTACAAAACATGTCTGTTACGGGAGGTGTTCGCTTTATAGAGGTGTCCGTTAGTAGAGGTTTCACTTTATTTATATATATATAAACCTGTCAGTGTGTACGACCGGAATACAAAATACGATAAATCACCATCAAGTTGGACCAGGATGAAAGGATCAAAAGTTAGAAATGAAGTTCGTTCGTAGAGGCCATATTTAAACCAAAAGTAGTAAAAAGAATACCATTTCCGGTTTTTACCTTAATCTGTATAGAACAAAAGCGGTAATAGATGGCGGTACTCAATTTTCTAAAATCGATTAAGCGCCCCAAGAATATATTCCATCTCTATTCTATTAAAATAGAAGTGGAAGAAAATCAGCCACATCTGGTTTAACGGTGATCTATGTAGAGTAAAAACGGTAATAGATAGCGAAAAGGTTGTTTTTTGTAATCGATTAACTGTCCTCAAGAATACACTTTATCTCCGTCTTTAAGTCTGTACTAAAACCGGAAGTTACAGAAATCCAGTACAACTTCCGGTTTTAATGCTGATCTACATAGAGCAGAAAAGATAACCGTTCCAAAAAAAATGGGTACCAACTTCTCTCTTCTTAAACTTCTATTTAAAATCTAAAGTGACAGAAATCAACCAATTTCGTTATTAATGGTGATTGCTATAGAGTAAAAACTCCCATAAATAGAGAGGTGTTGTTTTCTGCAAACAAATAAGCGTCCCAAGAATATATTACACCTTTACTCTAGACCAGAGATGGAGTAGGTTGTGGGTCAGTGTGGGTCACGATGGGTCGTTAGTCGTGGGTCATGGTGGGTCATGGGTCAAGTATGATTGACCACGTAATCTCTGCTCTAGACTCTTTACTAAAACAAGAAGTTATATAACTCTATTACCCCTTCCGGTTTAAATTTTAATTGAAAAAATATTACACTATACAAACCGAACTCATTTACATAATACAGATATGACATTGCTACCTGTTATAATCCTACAATTACACATTTATTTCCTGGTAGACACACTACACAGTAGGCTCTGGCAAACCTTGGAGTATTTGAATGATTTTACATAATAAAACTATGTGACTTAATTGATGTGTCGTAATATTGGTACGTATAGAGAGAATAAGTAAGCATTTTTTTTTTTCAGAACAATCATCAGAATTTCTTGCATAACGATCACAGAGCAGGCCTATCATTCATGAACAATTCGAAATAAACCAAACTATAGTATAATAATTATTAGTAAGATCTAAGTGCGTTATATCACAGCATCTGGGATGAATCGATTGTTCCAAATAAAATGAAATTTCTCAATTCAGACCCATATATATATATATATATATATATATATATATATATATATATATATATATATATATATATATATATATGTTGGATATATTTACGCGGTAACTTAGATATAGGTCCTCCAATTTTTATTATTTATTTCTCTTCCTGCTCCTCCTCCTCCTCCTCCTTCTTCTTCTTCTTATTATTATTATTATTATTTCAAAGAGCATACCTCCCCGGTGCTTCCTTGTGAATTTCTTTAGTATCTGATGGTAATCTTTGGATCTATATGAAACACCTCAATAGACGCTAGGTTAATTATGGCAAAGTAACATGCTTGTAGGCAACCATATATTCTTTACCGAATTTATGGTTGCATAACAGCACAGGGGTTGTATTGCAAAGTTTCGGGGCACTTTCATAGTACATTATACTGTATTTGTTCTTTGTAATATTTTGCACAGGTAGGTTGCATGTGTGAAGTCAGTTAAGATTTCTGTTTTCGAAAAATAGTTTTATAATTATTGCCTCATACTTTTCTGCAATATAAAATAATAAATTGCTACGGCACTCGCACATTACAGAATAGATTTCAAAAGATTAAACACATGTTAAATATATGAATAATGGTTTTGGAAGCTTAGATTGTCGACTGAATTCACATTAAATCTTCTACATCAGGGCCACATTTCGTTTTGGTTTGCACATACACATTACAAAATTTGTGTCCTAGTTTGCGATATTTTATATTAGATTCAGATTTCGCGATATGATGTGAGTGACGTAAATTTCATTTTCTAATAATCGATTTTCTACAAATTTTCACAGACTCACTATAAAAACTTCTGAACAATGCGTTTTGCGATACTGTTTGCGATTTTGCAAATGAGGCTCTCTCAGTTTATTAAATCGATCTAGAAAATGTAGTTATAAATTTAAAATGTAGTTAAGTCCCTACAAACCGTAGTATATAGTTTCAGAGTTAGACAAAATTTACAGCATGTAATGTTAATGGATATTATTATGTTAAATATTATGCAATAACTTGACTTGACTTTAATATTTTTAATAATTAATATTGATTAGTTGAGTGGCGTAGAAACTTTTACTTAATTGATGTAGAAAATGAAACTTTTTTCTCTCTTTCTCTTATGCAGGTCAGAGGGAAAATAGTGAAGAGTAGAGAAGAGTAGATGTATAAAATTACAAAAGCGCTCCCTTTGAAAAGAAGGAAAACAAGAATAACTTTTCTCGTTATTCAAGACAACGAAATTATTAGCGCTCACATGTTTTGAATCTGTCAGCAAGCAACATCCTTTAAAAGTGAGAAGCATGGTTTTGTGGCTACGATTTTTTACTGTTGTAAGAGTTCAGTGAAGCAAATTTACATTGTGGATATTGTTTAAAACGAGAAGTACTTTTTGTGATATTGTTAACAGATAGCTCATTTTCTTTTTTGGTCCACGAACAAAAAAGAAAAATCAATATTTCTCCACTATTGTTTTGTGGTTCTTTTAAATACAAGTTAGTGAGCGTTTTGCGTAGAACACAATAGAGTTTAGGAATTTGAAAAAGAAAAAAGGAAGAAAGGTAACAAAAAGAGATTCCTATAGATAGCTAAAATGGCGGATCAACCACAATACCAAGTCCGACGTATTAGTAGAAGTTCGTCTGGTCGTTCGTGGCGTGAGGTTAATGGATCTGTACCACAGACTAATGGAAGAATTCCATCCTCAATAACGGAGGAAGGAAACAGTAGGGCACCCCATTTACGTGTTCAGAGAAGAGCTCCATCGGAAGACGCTAGCGATTTTATGTGCAAGGTAAGTGTATCGGATTATTATTATTATTATTAGTATTAGTAGTAGTAGTAATAGTATCATATTTTCATCTAGTTATAGGCAAGTTGCTGTTTTTATGTTGCTATTTAGGTTCCTGAAAGTGAAGATACCGTAAAATTCTTCGTTCTTTGCAGATCTCATGATTCAGCCTTTTGAATGGAAGCTTATATTTTTTTTCTTTTCTAAGTCATCTTTTTTACTATCTCATTCAATGAAAAGATCATTTTTTTGCTTTTCATGCAGCATGATAAAAAAACAATAATAAAATAAAGATTATTTTTTGTTGAAGTTTGGGATTATAGAATAATATCATGTTTTTCTCATCGGAGGAAGAAACTATATCGCACGGTTCGTTGTCGTTAATATATGCTTTATAAACATGATTTTCTTTCACTTGCAGATTGATTAGAACCTTTAATATAAACTGTTTCGCTGAACAATATTAACACATCAATATAGGTTAGTTATAATGGTGCCGCATAACAGTTCGATTCATGAAATGTGGGACATATATTTGGTTCTGATTCCACATTAAGCCGCAAATCTCCGAGCAACATGAGACAGTAGGGCCAACCTTGGGAAAAGATAAGCTAGCCAACATCCAACGTTGGACTTACGTTGTAATTAGCCGTTCTGTCGAGCATTAGCCAATCAAACTGATTTGAGAAACATAAACTCAACAAACATCTCATATAATCCAGATTTCCAGACTTTCTCCTATGCTGCGCCAATGTATCTTATGATTGAGTAAACTGAAACTGGAAGTATGGGATCAAAATCATTGGGTAAACGTTGGCAAAATTGTTAGTTAGGCCATCGTTAGTTGATGCTTTAAACGACGCGACGTTAGGCCATTGTACAGTATTTTTTCAACTTTATTTTTGCAATTACAAATTCCCAACCATATTGACAATTTGCGTATGCAGGATCAATCAAGCATGCTGATGAAAATTACTATTGTAATATTTGTTCTGCTGAAAAAGAACTTTTAAACTGCAGCAAACAAGAAAGAGGCGCTATAAAATCTGGAATGGATTAGAGAACTGGTGTATAAGATATTACATACTTTAAAACAAAATTGCTCCAAATGCTTGCTACCATTCTCAACGTATACGAGAGTAGTAGATTGCCGTACCGCAAGTTTTCTTCTCTTTCACTGACTCTGTTAACCACACATTAACATCTCATACCCCCACCCATCTGCCCAAACTGATTGTAATTATAATCACAAGGAAAGCAAAAATACACAAGCTAGAGTCAAGTGTCGAGCAAAGCTTTGAGTTTGAGCAAAGCTTTGACAATTTATGCGAAATTTGCCAGTATTCCTTCCCGAGAGATCATTATCGCATATAACAAACTTTCCGTGCTGAAGTGGCAAGTTTACGGTTGAAGGGAAGTAAAATTAGATGATGTAGTATAAGAAAAGTTCATTAGCTTTTATTGGTACTTCATCTTAATTTGAAGTCACGTCTTACTCATTTTTATTTTTTCCCCCTCTATAATTAAGTTAATGAACACCCTGTTTCAAACCACAAAGTAGTAGTAATAGAAATTTTGTTAAGTAGGAGATTAATTTTAAAATCAGAATATTCTGATAAGTGAAAAAATTCTTAATTCAAATTTTTAATTTCTTTTTTTCTAATTTGGGATGTAATATAGAGAACGTTAAAGTTTACGAAAACAGAAAACATGGATGGTACAGAATGGACATATGGTTTACGTATTCACAAAATGGTGGCTTCCTAAAAATTATTTCTGTCACGATTAAGTTCCCGTTTGCAAGTTGTATCAATCAGAGTTTTATTTATTTCATATCCTTTCGGGGAAACGCATGGGAGGTAATAATTTTCCCGGAGGTTTCTCCGAAAACGGTGGTAATAAAGAATTCAATACAATCGAATTTGTGCCTCCCTCGAATTTCACTTCCGGCCCTTTTCTTTATCTCGAAGAAAATTTCTTTAAACATTACCTAGGAGGGCCGTATTCAGAGACGTTTTTGGTTGTGATTAGTGTCATATTAAGGGTTTGATTATCGCGTGATTATAATTTCCGTATCTATATCTTTTCTATTTCAAGTGTGGCCCTATTGGCGCTGTTGTCTATGTATGTTTTGCCGTACCTCTCTCGAAAGAGGAGAGGCAATTTCCTGTGGCGAATAGCCTTCAATGATAGGATGCGGACATGGTTGCCACATAGAACTATTTCGTAGGCTTCGCCATGCACTGTCTTGTTAGTCATTCTAAGTAGTCTATGATCTTCACTCAGCAAGCCCAAACGACTGAATGACAAATTGGCAACACAGCCGAAGTCACTCACTTCTTCCCCCAAAGCAAAAGGAAGGTTTCTTCCGTAAGAGGACAGCGGGGATGGGGCTGAAGTATGTTTCACATATTTTCCTGGGGCTTGCTTCAAATAGAAAGGCTCTAGTAACACGTTAGTGATGTCATTCACGTCTTTTACAACGCAAGAGTCCAGCCACCTCTTGTCCATGACACCTCTACCAGGGAGGAGCGTCGTATACCCACCTAATATTATTATAACTCGTCGTATACTTACCTTAAATTTATGGGAGAGCGAGCACTAGGTTAGATTTACTCTATATTTTTGAAAACAGTTGATCGTATACCTTCCAAGAATTCTAACATTACATCCTTAACCTCTACTGATTGTAATGCAAAATGATATCACTTTTGATATAGTCTTGTTTCTATTACGTGAGTGTAATAAATTATAGATCATAGTGTTTCAAATTTAGAAGGACGTAAGATTACCATTAAATAATGTAAAGGGGAAATTCTTGATTAATTTGTTCTATAGAAGTGTTTTCGAGTATGAAGCATTTTTGATAGCACTTATCTATACATTTTAGTTTTAAATAATAGCTTATTATTGTACTGTACATACTTGTATTTTATTATTTAACATTATTGCTTAATTTAATATACATTAACTTTACATTCTAATGTTATGTTTCTTTATTATTCCCTCTTACCTTTCTTTGTTCCTATGTATTTGCGACAACCCAGTCAAATCATTAATTAGTACGACTCTAATCATACATAAGAAAGACTCTGAATAGACTCCTGACTGTTTAATTATATCTAGAAGTGATAATTAAAGATTAAGAAAGAAATAATTAGGGAATCATTGTGTTACTATTTAACTGAATGGTTTAGAGTATTTCCTTGATTTGTGTGTTTAATTTCAGGGAAGGGAAATAATAAGAGTTTTCAGTGCGAGATAATTATTTAAATAGAAAGCAATAAGAATTATTTCTGAGTGGACTGCATAAAGCAATACAAAAAATAAAAAGCAATGAGAAATTAGGAAAGAGACCAAAAACAATAAACAGCGACCTTTCGGGAGTAGCTACTAAGGGTTAACCTTTTAACTTAACGCTGTTCTCATGCTACAAAGGTACTGCAGATCCACCTTATGGAAATGATTTTAAAACACCCACCCTAGGGCGTAAAGCCGTGTTTTCACCAGCGGTTATGTTTTACATGCTTATCCTGTCTATAGGCAATAAACTGACATCGAAGTTTCTATTGGAGGAGACTTGTACTGAAAGACATCTGATCTAGGTTTAACCACTCATTGTTTCAAACTTTCCACAATCTTTGAACTCTGCACGCATACCTGCAGGAAAAAGTTCGCTTCAATAACCCAAAGGTACAAAAGTCCATCGGTGCAGTATCGAGGGACTTGACAGGGATATCGGAATATGAGATGGTACGGATAACCGTGTCACGCGTTTGGCAGGCCATGTATGCTACAGTGGTTCGAGCCGTGTGGCTGGATGCTTTGTCTTGGCGACTGAAGACTTTTTACACCTCAGCACCATACAAAGAAGGAATATCCCGCCGGTATATTGGCTCCAGAACATGCTGTTTATAGTATGCTGCATTAATTTTCACTTCTGTCCCCTTATTAAGAAACTTAATTTAACAAAACTCCTTTATACAGTGCATTCAAACGTGGATTATGACAAAGAGACACATACAAACACTCCACTACAGTAAATGATGAAAACAATCTTAGCTTGAAGGCATACGTCAATCTTCCTACATATCTTTGCGAACACTCGAAGTAAAAGTTGATGATCGATAAATTGTATGTACGTACGTTACACATAGTAGCGTTCCACAGTACTTTAATAATTTTAAATCGATCCTGATACTGTTGAGCCACTTTTCAATGAATAGTATTTCAGATGTTTTCCATACTTGTCACTAGCACAAAACACGTATTCAACCAAACAACACTCTTTGTTCCGTTGTTAATATTGTAACACAGATCTGTATCATTAGGTACTCAACAGAACTCTGACCAACCTTTGAGCACAGTAGCTGGCTACAACGTGATGCGAGCCATATTTATTGTGCAGAATATGTCTCTATTGAGTAGAAAGTTAAAGTAAGGGCCGCGGTGGCTCAGTGGTAGAGCGTTTACCCCTGTTGCATGGGGACTCTAGTTCGATTCCAGCTCGCGCCAAGTGGACAAACTTCGTGTGCATGGATTTCCTCGGAGTTCTCCCGTTTCCTTTCACTTCCTTCATTTCATTCATTTCTGATCATCACCGTCTCCTTTAGCCTGCCCGACATATCCGTGGGACTTAAAACTCAAATATTTCATTTTTTTTTTTTTAAGTCCAGCTTCTTTCCTGTCTATGTCAAACATTTGCCTAACAACATATACATACCCAAGGAGAAAAGTGAATATTTCAATGCTTTTCTCACAATAGCAAGTGCCTACATCCAGTGCAGAGTGACTTTTTGAATGCACTGTATATTTACTCTGTCCGTATGTCTGACCGTGAGGCTGAAAATCTCAAGAATTACTTGACGGATCACCATGAATTTTGACCAGAATGAAAATGGTCAAAAGTTCGGGATAGAGTTCCTTTATGGAAGTGATTCATCCACCGGAAGTGAAGTGGTAGAAATCAACAATTTCCAGTTTTAACGTTGATCACTATAATGCAGAAACGATACAATAGATAGCGAGGAAGAGGTTTCCTGCAATCAGTTAAGAGTTCGAAGAACATATCACATCTCCACTCCAAACTCTGTACTTAAACCGGAAGTGGTTGAAATGTACTACAACTTCCGGTTTCAATATTAATTAAGAAAATATCACGTCATACAGTCCAAACTCCTGCATGTGGTGTACACACAAAACTAACTTTTTCTCACACACACCCCCCCTTCCCCAGAATGGCACAAGAAGAAAATTTCAAATAACGTACAATCTCTTCCCTACATTTACCTATATAAGTATGCCAATTCAGTGGTGTTGATTTGTATAAAGAGTAAACATACAAACAAGTATTAAGTTTTGTGTATAAGAAAGCCCATATTTCAGATAGTACATAAGTATAATATGAGTTTTTCACATTAACTTAATATTACTTTCCAAAAGCTGCCCTTGAAGCTCTGTTGATGTTCCTGAAAGGGGTCAGCTAGAGATCAGGAAATTGATTGGAGTTTAACAGTGTCAAAGATGGGACATTAAGATTTCTGGCTACAAAAATCGATTTTTGTAAATAAACAATGGAAAAATGAAGGAAGAAAATACAATACGGAAAACTTGTACAATAT
The DNA here is from genome assembly GCF_964235325.1 of Thermobia domestica. NCBI lineage: Eukaryota > Metazoa > Arthropoda > Insecta > Zygentoma > Lepismatidae > Thermobia > Thermobia domestica. The sequence continues at coordinate 76,344,355 of NC_137456.1, forward strand.
TATCAGCGTTTAACTGAAAAACAAAAAAGTGACCGAAGATGAGATATAATGTTAATCGATGGATCTCACTGAGGAAAACAAAATGATGAGCGAGCGTTAATGTATAGTTTTTGAGAAAATATTCTTTTCTTAATCTAAAAATTGATGCTATACGAGAACAATATTAAGGTTTAAGGTAAAACTAATACTGGAACTGAAATATACTCTTAGCAAGCTTTTCGTTATGACAACAGCAAGGCAACATTGCAGAGCACGATTGGTGAGGTAGAGTTTAAAATTTTGATTAACCCTAAAAAATTTAATTTTGGTTTAACTATACTATTGTGCAAAGACGAGACATACGTCAGGCGAAAAATCACATCGACTTGAAGTAGAATGTTTTAAGTTAAATTGTTGTGCATAGACTTCAAGAAGATCTAGAAAAAAGGACTTTTTATGGCGCTAAACACTGTAACCAACAATAATTGGCAGTTGGAGCTCCTTCGTGGCTAAGCGGTTAGTGTACGCGCCTTTGGCATGGGAGACCCGGGTTCGATTCCCGGTGAGAGCTCACATGACTCGAATTCCACGTTAATTACTAGGTCCACGTTTCATATAGCCTCGGTGCTGAACGGGATGTAAACTCCACAACAATAATTCATGCTTGTATTTATAAACAACACGACATGCTTCCTATTACAAATTACTACAGTGGCAGACGACAAGAACACCAGTGACACCAGTAGTTACGTGATGAAGAAGGACCAACAGGAGGACTTCCATATCTGGTATCAGTCTTTGGCTGGTCAAACTCCGCTCTCTCAGCTTGCCTGGAGCTTTTTGAGGTACCTAACTCAAGCCTTTTTAGCATGCCTGGAACTCTACGGTCTTCTATCCACTCCACTCTGCTTGCCTGGAGCATTGTGTGATTTCTAACTTCAGCCACCAAGCTTGAGTGGAGCTTTGTGTTTTTCTAACCTCTCTCTGCTTGCATGGAGCATTCAGATTCCTAAATCCACCCCACTTAGTTTTGCGTGCAACTCTGTGGGAATTCTTTCCTATTCTGCCTGGCCCTTGGGGACATCTATTTACCCCAGTTATTAGAAAAATGTATACTCTTTTATGGTGATACTGTATTATACTGTTTATAACAGGAAATTTTGTAATAAAATTGGTAGTGGGAGAAAACAATAACTGTGTGTGTGATTTTCTCTACCTACCTACGTTAAGCAAAACTTTAGAATATACAGAATACAACAAAAAGAAATGTTTGGCTCACACACAGCCAGCGAACCAACTTGTCAAGAAGGGAAAAGAAAATTACCTCCAAGTATGATCTTCATTTTGTCCTGGTCATTAATTTTATAATTGTTTAGTGCATTGTACATTGTTAGATCACGAAGAGCAATAAATACAACAATATTCTTAACCTTTTTTTTACTTATACAGTTAGTAAGTAAATAAACGCTACCAATTTTTGTTGTTGGTAACGAACGACGTACTTTTCAGCGCCATGAGAATTTTTTTCTCGGTTTTATTGAAAACCACTAATGGAATTTATCCTCAATCATATCATTCTGTTCAACTCGATGTGATCGATCAATTTTAGCTTTGACAATATTATGGTTTGAATATTGAGTTATATCTCTTATTAATCATACTATTCTTCTAGTTTTACAATGAAGAACTTGATTAGGCTATGCTTCAGTGTTAGTTTCACTTTAACAGATAATAACACAGGAGAACCCCGCACAGCGTCAAGCTTTAGGTCTACAGTCAAAATTAATATTTCTCAACAACTACTGTGTCTGATGAAGCCAAAAGTGTAGTTAGCTATAACACTTTTGTGTTGTTAATTAAATCTCTTACTTTGTTCAGAAATTCTATGTTATTTCTCGTTTGAAAACTAAGCATAAATTTTATACTTACTCATATACTGTTCTTTACAATGAGTTCTATCATTTAATATGTGACTGATCTTTCGACATTAAACGCTAATAATATTGTTGAATTTATTACACATACCCTAACAGTGTCACACATACTCCTAACAGTGTCACACATACTCTTAACAGTGTCACACTTACTCCTAACAGTGTCACACTTACTCCTAACAGTGTCACACATACTCCTAACAGAGTCACATATACTTCTAACAGTGTCACATATTCTTCTAACAGTGTCACATACACTCCTAATAGTGTCACATACTCCTAACAGTGTCAGACGTACTCCTAACAATGACGCACACACTACTTTTAATAAAATAAATGGGAAAACAACATACTCTTCCAAGCGTCATTAGAAATAAAATTTTCTTTTATCTTTGAGTGGCAAAGATTGCGGATACCTCTTTTAAAGTATTTGGTTTGTTTTCGATCATATCCCGCATAAGTTCTGTCAGTAATCAAATTTTACAATTATTTTCTCTTATCTCATTAACAAATTCCTACAACACATATATAATTGGCCTTCTTCTCTTTCCCTTCTAATTATTACGCGTTGTTTGTGTTTTGTTATCAGAGTCTTCTTACCCTTCAACTTGTCACGTGTCTCTCTATGTATATCGTTCTTGTGATAAAGTATTCTACAGGACCTGTTTTTGTTGTCTCGGTTTGGAAAAACCGTACTCTGATCCACACTTTTTCTGCATTTGCTGTTAAGGAGTATAGAAGCAAAACCTGCTAAATCCATTTTTCAATTTTGGCAGTAGACAAAAAAAAAAAAAAAGCAACTTCCTTATGTTTCAGAATTGTTAAATATTTTTTATTTATTTAGTGGTCACTACTTAATGCAGATGAGTGAAGTCTACCACTAAAGAAAAACAATTGTTCAACAATTCTTAAACATAAAACAGTCACTTTTTTTTTCGTTTCATGACAAAATCGAAAAATGGACTTAGCAGGTTTTGCTTCTATGCCCGTGAATTATACTTTTTCCTTTCTTTCTCGAAATTGGGTAAAGTCACTTTTCACTGTAAGTCGAAAGTACTAAGCAACAGTGTAAATAAAATGAAATCTTACGACCCACGCTTATGTCAGCTAGGCTAAAGGAGACGGCGATGATGAGAAATGAATGAAATTGTGAAATGAAGAAAGTGGGAGGAAACGGGAGAACCCCGAGAAAACCCACACACACGGTGTTTGTATACCACAAAGTTCACTTGGTGAGAGCTGGGATCGAACCAAGGATCCCCTGCGCCAGAGGTGAATGCTCTACCACTGAGCCACGGCACCCATAAAAGCGTAAATGAATCCGTTTGATATCTTTGGTTCTATAAACTAGATAAATATATGTAGAAGGTATCCAAAGAAGAAATAGAACATCTAAAGAAAATGCAGCGGTATCAAAGAAAGTACGAATAATATTCTCAAAATTTATAGATTCGAATATGGCAACTCTTTTAAAATGGACCTCAAGACAGTCATTCCACAGGCGTGCGTCTTCCGATTCGACAGTTGGAAATAGCTCATCTAACCGCTCATGAAGACAAAGCTCATAGTCTGGAACCTTTTCGTGCTGCTCCTGTATGTCTAAGAAAACAGTCTAATTCGATACATACAAGATTTTGTAGCAAATACAAGTACAATAACATTCTGTTCTCAGAGGTCAATCAAAAAAGAATAATTTTACTGTATCACTCCCGACATGAAATTCCAGTCCGAAATCTTAAAACCTGGACTGCTGTTATCCATCGCAATTCTCACGTCCGGGTTTGAGTGTCTTCAATATACACAATTATATCTAGTAACTCTTCCTAACACATGAAGCACCCTTTCGTCCGTCCAGAGTGCTCGTTTTTCCAAATTAGTCACATTGAAAGCTTTAAAAAAATGACCAAAGTCATGTTCTTGCGTGTATTGAACACATCTGTTCCTATCATTCTCGCTTAATTTGTTGATAAGATAGGATGCTAGACGAAGGTATAACTTCTGTGATGATCGCATTGAAACATTTAGTTGCATCAATAGTTACCACATATATTTTGGTTCATGTGCCAAACAATCCAGCTCATACTGCATATGTTTTATTTTTTCTTATTTTGGCATAGTCGTTGATTTCGGTCTGCAATTTCTCTTCGGATCTGACACATTTCTTTGTTTCATCAAATGATTTGTTCAAGTTAGCAGTTATTGCCAACGAAGGTCAAATAATAGATGACGTCACTATCTAAACATTTCTTATTTCTGAGTCGTCTATCTTATTAACATCATTAGTATGAGTAGTAGTAGTATCTAGGCTAGCATTACTTTTGTTACATAGCCCTCGTTATTTTTTTCTTTTTCCAGAATTTCACTTAGGTAAAAATACGTATAACAGTTCCAAAGTCAGTTTTGAAGCTTCGATCTTTGGTTTTACCATATTTTTTTTTTCCACCACTGAATCATTGTTAATTTGTGTATACAAACAATAAAGGAGGTTTGCATTTGACATATCCATTCTTTGCATTATATGTAAACAAAAAAATGCATTGTTTACATTATATGCGTGTAAATCAACGTGTAGATAAAAATATTGGGATCTGTAGGTAATATCCGTAGTAATTTCACAGTAAAAAAAAAAGTCCCATAAATTGTTTTGTATATCCAAATTGACGTACTATATGATTTTTCTTATCCTTTTATTTGTTGGTAAGTGATTGTTAAACCCGAAAATATTGCATACGCGACTCGATGTTTAAGAAACCATCGTTTTGTTGTGTGTGTACCATATTCATCCATCCAAAACTGACTGATATTAGACGTCATTCCTTAGTTTCGCCATTTTAACTTTAAACCTGGTTTCGTACCCAAATCACTTTACACATGATAGGTATAATCAGTTTTTCTTCTGGAAGAGAAAGTTACCAGTACTCGCTATAAATATGTTCTTACAGCAACCTCCATACTTTTAACTATTGTCCAGCATACTTTCGTCGTCTCCAGGTCGCATCTTTCTTTTGATATCAACTGCTGAATATCGACCTTAGAGCAGTTATGTGTTTACATATTTGCTAATCTGTGCGAGAGATGGTCCTAGGATCCTGACGAACGCCAGTACGTAAGAGAGTTGCCAGAACTTTCGTTTTCCCCGTATATTTTGTGTTTTTCCAATGCGTTATGTATTCCTATTTTTCCCCCTGAAACGATTTCCTTTGCTTTTTTAAAAAAAACAAAAAAGAAAGAAATTATAGTACTGGACACATTTAAAGTGATTTTTTATAAGTTAGTATGATCTTTAAATTAGAGGAACTGATTTATCACGCAATGTTAACAACACAACCCAATAATATATTGTAACTTAGTATTTCTAGAGAAGATGCAACAGGTTGCGTTTTAATATTCTATGTAAGTTACATGTAACCGACGCTCCAATCATAGTTTATATCGATCGTGATGTATGATGTCAGGAACAAAAGCTACTGCCAACTAATAACAGGAGAACTCCAAGTAGTTGTGTATTTCAATATGTTCTGCAAGGATTTTTTTAACGTATAAAAAATGAGCTGTTAAGATTTTCAAAACCTTCATTAAAATATAAATTGAAAGGCAACAAAGATTTGTGTAATATAATTGGTTGATTGAATCTAAGAGTGTTAAGAGATGCAGCCTTCATTAAAATACACAAAGATTTGTGTAATGTACCTGGTTGACTGGATCTAAGAGTGTTAAGAGATGCATTCTTCATTAAAATACAATTAAGAGGCAACAAAGGATTGTGTAATATACTTGGTTGATTAGATCTGATATTGTTAAGAGATGAAGTCTTAATTAAAATACAATTAAAAGGCAACGAAGGATTGTGTAATGTACTTGGTTGATTAGATCTGAGATTGTTAAGAGATTAAGTCTTCATTAAAATACAATTAAAATGCAGCAAAAGTTTGTGTAATATACTTGGTTGATTGAATCTAAGACTGTTAAGAAATGAAGTCTTCATTAAAATACAATTAAAAGGCAAAAAGATTCGTTGTAATATGGTTCGTTGGATTTGAATGTAACGTCACCTTCATCATCGAGGCTATATATGAGAAGAGAATGTACACAGCTTGATATAGGAATTGTAATATACTTTTCTATGTTGCAATTATTTTCAAACAAACTGCCAAAGTTTTCAACTAAATTTGAAGACTTGAATTAAAAATCGTCCCGAATCCACTGGAGTATTCTTTCAGGAGGAATAAAAAACATTATAATATTGAATTATTTTGTTTGGAATGCCTTTTTTATAGTTTGTCTTATTAATTATGTTCCTCGTTGTTTTTTCTTAAACTTACAACTGCGTGAAACAGATATAAAAACATAAAAAGTTGTAGACTTAGGATGTTTTTCAATTCAGATCCTCAATTTGAAATATTTTTGTGTTGTTAAATACCGTTACTTGCTCAGAGTGAATAATTGGTTACATTGTAATATGCTGACGTATATCGGACAGTTTTCCCACCCCCAAGCAAATCCTGAAATGACACCACGGTGTTGTGTTATAATATTACTGATTATTGTAGTTTACATATTGTTTTTGATATTATTACGTATAAAAATATACCGAAATCAAACTGTTTTAAAAATATATTCAGAAGGTTGGTGAAAGAATCCAATAATAATTCCGGATTGTAATTACATGCCTGAGAGGTGAATCAACTTGGTTTTCTCGTTGTTTACGACTGTCACTCAAATAAAGTATTATGGCCGAATACAATTTTTCTTAGGCATTGAAGTTTCTCCCATTGCAGTGATGTGATTCGCCTAATTGCGAAAACGTCCCAAATCCCTCAATGGCAATCAATAGCATCTTAAGTCCTATTCAGCTGAAATTATTTTGAATTAAAAATAAGATTTCGAGTTGGTCTTGAGCTGTAATATTATGGAAGTGAATAGCCCTTAGAGATGCAGACGGATAAAAAATCAAGAAACTGTAAATACGAAAAAGTGGACTTTTGCTGTTTTTCAGTTTAGATCCTAAATTATTCTAGCGTTGCGTTACCATGTAAAACAATATATGTTTGTCATATGTAGATTTTAATTATCAGACATCCTCTAAATCCCTCTAAAATATTTATTTCTATTCTTTTTTCCCTCTGTAAAATCCGGCAACCCTAGTACAGAAGTTATACTTATTAGCAGAGATGATCCCGTAGATAAAGTTATTATAAAATTTATAAGGAAGAACCCCTTTCACATTCTCTGGAAGCTACTGAAATTGTGGTCAAAATGTACTTTAGAGGAAATAATATGGCCGGGACTTTATTTTCCTGTAGATATTTACGGAAACTAGGGATTTCTTTTCTTTTATTCCAGCTTAATACTGTACTTAGCGAAGACACGCGTTAAGATCTAAACAAATAGAAGAAATTAACAGATCCTGCAAACTATTGATTGCATTGTACTACTTTTTAAAACATATAATTATAATAAACTGCTATTCCAGTCCTGAAATTGGTTTAATTTAGGAAAATCATTTCAGAAATGCATCTTTTTAAGTGGCTCAAGAATCCACTTTTTTTAAACTTCAGAAACAAGAATTTTATGAATGATCAAAAAATGCATCAAAATATTGTGATCTTGGCCAATGATTAGTTTCTGGATCAGGAGCCACAAAATTTTTGAACGGCCCCTAAATCGACTTTTCATATTCTTTGCGGAATAAGCACATCATACAGAGCTAAGTGATAGTTTGGGTTTGGCTACATTGTATGTAGTTTTCCAGATATAAGGCCTACAAGAAAATTTTTGACTGAAATACATTGGATCTTTTGATCCAAAAAGATGCCAGAACAAATCTACTTCCGTGCCACCCTGTAAATTGTTAATGCATTTCCAAAAGTAATATATTATAAATGCCGTATAAAATAGAACTCAAAACTGAACTGTTCGAACCACTGTAATGTTTCATAGCAGGAAAACACTGTATGACAATTAGTTTGGTCACTGGACTCCAAAGTGTAGTTGTGTGTGTGGTTATGGGAAAATCATCATCTACTGTCCTATTGGCTCATGTTCTCCCCTCTCTTCCAGAACTTTTTCCTTTCTTTTTCATAAAACGCAATTATTTTTTTTAAACATAAAAGTATAGGCGCCAAACAATTTGTTCGCATTAACCAAATTAGCTAAATTGAACAAACCGCATTGGTAATTGTAACATCTGTTTAACGGTATTTTAAACAACGTCCTTCTGTAATGAAGCATAATTAATTCGAATTGGTTTGATGGGGGGCCGCGATGGTTCAGTTCACCTCTAGTGCATGTATCCTTGGTTTGATCCTAGCTCGTGCCAAGTTAACTTTGTGGTGGACAAACACCGTGTGTGCGGGTCTTCTCCTGTTTTATCCCACTTTCTTCATTCCACCATTTCATTCATTTCTCATCATCACCATCTCCTTTAGCCTAGCCGGCATAAACGTGGAACGTAAAACTTAAAGACTACATTTCATTTCAAATTGATTTGAAATACATGTTCCTTTTACGTTTGTTTTAATCAGCGCAAGCGACGACAAGTTGGCCAAGTACATAGTGTGACTATCTCTCTACAATCCCGCTTTGTTTTCTATTACTTCTTGCCCTCTAGTGGAGAACAATTTCAACCTTTAAAGTTCTTTAATATGCACCCCGATGCACCCCTTCCGTTAGCACATTAGCAGTAGAACCATAAAGTGAAAAAAGTCAGATATTTTGTTTCTTTTTGGACATGTCGTGCATTGGTAAACACTTTGAATACAATAAAGTCTGGCCAAAGCAAGCACATTATTATTAGTATATATCGGCGTTTCCCAACCGGTGTGCCGCGAATGGGCCGCTGGTGTGCCGCGAGGAAATCAAAACAAATTATTAATTCTATAGGAACCAAATTGCAAGACATAGGGGAAAATGTATATTTGTATTTCACATTACTATGAACCTCTACTATAAATCTACAATTTTAAGTTTCATACTGTGTTACTTTTCTGTACATTTTTAATGTTGAAAAACGTATTTATCATTGTCATGACCATTATTGCTTCTTTATTGTTACAGACTATTTCGTAACTTGAAATTTTAATTTATCATTCAATAAATTCAACAGAGCAAACATGCATACAAATTATCTACATTTGTGTTTTTTTAAAAGTATATGAGATTTGTTTATTTATTCGTTATTTAGTGATCTTCCCTTTTAGTTAAAGGTTAGATACAGTTTTCGAAAGAGAAAGTGGATTTTTAAAAACCCGAGTCGTATATTTCATAGCAATTGTTTTCTATTCTATTTTAAAATTAGAATAAAAATTAAGCATAATGAATTACCACTGGGGAAAATCAGTGATGGAGCTTTCTTCTCTGTAAGAAGGAGACCAGTAATCACATAAAAATATCACGGCATTTTATGTTTACAAATAATATATATATATATATATATATATATAATATGGGTGTGCCGCGAGAATTCAAGTTACACATCTAGTGTGCCGCAAGTTGAAAAAAGTTGGGAAACGCTGGTATATATGCTGGTTTAAATTTTTGGCAATATATTATTTCCTTTGTAGGACGCGTTATCTATTATGTTACTGAAACGGTAACACAGATGAGATAAAAAAAAAATTAAATGAAATCTTTTAGTTTAACGTTCCACGTTTATGCCTTTGGGCTAAGGGAGATGACGATTAAGACCAATGAATGATGATGGACAATTAGGGGAACGAGAAAGTGGGAGGAAACGGGAGTATCTCGAGAAAACCCACAGACACTATGTTGTCCATCACAAACTTACTTGGCCGGGGATCGAATCAGGGACCCCACGTACCAGAAGTAAGCGCTTTACCACTGAACCACCGTGCCCTCCCTCAGGTTAGTAATAATCAGCTGCTCTATTTCAGATTTTGCCAGGAGAAGATGGCCAGGTCGTCGACCGACATATCGTTTTGCGATTATTTTTTTTTTAATTGTATATGACTGTACAATTCTTAAAAGGCATCACTTTCTCAGTCAGAAGATGGTTGATGGTCTCCTGCCATCCCAAATGACGCCCCTTGGTAATAATAAGCGTTTGCTTTGATCCGAATTTATTTTTTTATTTAAATTATATCTATTTTAAAGCTAAAACAAAGCTAGAATGAGGAATATTAAATATATATATCATTTGTTTAAAATGTTGAGTTGGAAATATTATTGGTCAACCTTTTCAAAGCGATTTTTCACCCCCAAATTTGAGTTATTTGATATCTAGTTTGATTTCGTGCAATTTTGCACGGTGCAGTTTCACACGATGTTCATTATCGAGCAACTTCGCACTGTCTTCCTTATCGGATTAATCATTCTGCAGGTGTGGTGCATTTTCACCCGGTCCACCTGTTAATCATGTGATTCATCTTGAAACCGCTTTCACTATAAGGAGTGGGATTACAGAACAAATGTCAACTAAGCGAGAACAGAAAAGGAGCAACATGTAGATATAAGAACCACACATGATAAGACATTGGTTATTCCAGTCACGTACCGGTATGCATTGGTGCCAGATAAAATAGAAAGAATATACAACGAACTGTTTACATATCTTAAAATGTGGTCTAACCAGAACCAATCTCAAGGGCTGATATTCGATTTTGAACTTACTGCAATCAATGCATTGCGTGCAGTGTTTTCTAATTCACAGGTTTCTTAATTCATAGATCTGCTATTACCATTTTAACCTCAGCATCTGGTGAGTGCCTTAGCATTAATATCATCACGCAGGATCGATGAAGGTTGACTCATCGTCATGGAAGTCTGTCCGTCTGGCCAGAAAATCGAAGAGTTAAATGATTATTTCATTGAACAATAGATGAGCATTTCAAACATTCAGAGAAATAATGGTCAAAGACACAGAACAAACAATCCAGTGGAGGGTTGGCGCAATAAGTTAAACCGCAGCATATCTAAGAGTACACCACGTACCTTGAAACTTGCGAGTGTATTAAAAACAGATGCGACGTCTAATTTTCATGCTTTTGCGAGACAGGGGTTAAAAATTTGCTATCCGGAGAAGCATAGAGAATCAACTTAAATCCACCTCGACCACGGATTGCAATTAGTCCAGGAGAAACTAGGAAATAGTGTGGACTTTAAATAAATGGTTGAGAAGCTTGAGCTAAAGGATGAGCACGAGTCGAGTCAAAGGTAATTTTCTGGAGTCTAGTTTGATAAATAGCTCGCTTGAGCAGTTCGTTTTAACTCGTTTCGAAATCATGACCTGATTAGACTGGAAAGTGAAACCATGAGATTTGAAGCAGTAATATCGAATACTTTCAGTGTTGCTCACGAGAAGGAACACTGCTAGCATCTCGTCTCGTCGCGCTAACGGGGCAACAATAGATTTTTATAACGATACAGCCTAAAATGTAGTGAGCACCAATATAAGTACATACTGTAGTTCTTATCGTCAAAGCTGAGATCTGCACGGTCGAATTGTTGAGCCAAAGCAGAAGCCCAACCCAGGTTGTGATGCCAACCGGCTCTGCTCGATTCAACAGAGCCATCAACTTGAGTCGACTTGGTTGGAATGAACCATCGGCTCGGCTCAGTTGAGCCGATGGCTTGAACAGGCTGGCTTGAAACGAGTCCGTCGGCTCAACTAAGCCCATAACTTGAGCTGGCTCGGTTGGGGTGAGCCATTAGCTCGGTTCGGTTCGGCTCATTTGAGCCATCGGCTGAGTTCGGCTCAACTGAGCCGAAGACTCGAGCCAGCGTGGTTGGATGAATTGTAAGTTCGGCTAACTTCTCGGTTCGGCTCGATAGTGAATGAGCTGTGACCAGGGATGAATTCAGAGGGTAGCCCGGGGGGAATGTCCCACCTAAGAAAATTCATTCCCCCCGTAGAATCTCCCAAACTTTCAGTCACAAAATGTAGAAATTACTTCACCCAATTATTTGCTTTTCTTTCCGTGCACTAGCAGACGAAATCCGATCTCTGAATATACATGTAAATGACGCAGACCCATTCTATATAAATATTAAACATGCAACATCTAAGGTAGAATACCAAATAGTCAATAAAACCTGTATTTCTTAACGCTATGAATGAGTTTGGCAGAACATGAAATTGTCAAATGTTGAAGAAAGGTTTGTACTTTAGTAGGTACTATACTCTCGCCCTATATTATATAATAGTAGGTAGCACTAGCACAGATTGAGATAGGAAAGAAAAGATAGGGAAGATCTTGACCTCTGAGTGTCATTCTATATGACCTCTGAGTGTCAGCAGACTTCAGTTCTTGAAAATGTACAGTTCTTGCATTATTTGAAATAGAGCGCCTAAATCCCATTTCTCACATCGGAAGTAACAGACGTAAATGTGTTTTACGATTTTTAAAGTAAACACACCTTTCTTTAACTTAAAGTTTAGGGGTGAGATTCAGAAGACGTCATTTAGAGGGATCAGGGAGAAACAGTTATCTCTCCTGGGTTAGAGATTCATATAGAATTTATCAATATAATAGTAGAATATAAATGGAAGATTGTTATTGAAAGTGACGAAGATCCTGCTGTGCCGCGCCATGGGGAAGGGGCAAGCGGTGCGGCGGCCCCGGGCGCCAAAGTAAGAGGCGCAAAATTCGGGAGGGAAATAGAAAAAAAGGAAAGAAAAAAGAGAGGAATGAAACACATGTGCACATATATAAAATGAAAGGGAAAAAGTAATAAAAAGTTCTCAAAATCAAGGAAGAGCGGGATTTACTTTTTAAAATTTTCTCACCTTTCGCTACTTGTCTGTCGACCTCACTCATATGTACGGGAGTGCAGTCGTATACTCTCTCCCAAGCGCTGATTTTCCACAACACGGCACTAATCCTACTGAAGATTTCGTAAACTGCACTATAGATGTGTATGCAGTGAAGAAACCAAGGCTAATATGCTTGATTTAGAATCAGAAGTGTGAGAAAGAATGATAACTTTTTGTAAAGATATTCCTATATATGTTTGTTTTAGAAAAAAAAATATTTGAGTTAATTTAAATCTTTTTAAAAACCTCTACATTAATAACAAACAGCAACTACTGAATATAGGAAATAATAACAAAAATAGCTACTGTAAATAGCAGTTAAAGTTTAGTCTAAAATATTTTTGCCAGACTTTTTTTAATGTTTTAAATAAAATTAAACAATTGTTTTTTTTTTTAATTATAATCTCACATTGAATATTTATCAACAATTAGTCTCAATAGTATGTAAGATCTGCATGTGAATGGAATTGTTAAATATGCTGTTTTCTTGCAAAAATACAGAAAAACAACCCTCCCCCCGAGGAGTTCACATTCCCCCCGGGTGAAAATGTCTGAATTCAACACTGGCTGTGACCCAAGCCTCTCGAGCCGTTGACAACCCTAAGCCGGGGCCGAGCAGTTTTGAAAATGTTTGCCCGGCGCCTTATTGGGGCCCCTACTTTCAACAATTATTGGCTCGAGCTCTTCCGGAACTCAAACCGAGAACCTCGTGAACGATGTCCTTGCCTCCTAGACTGCACGACTATTGAGGTCGGCAGTCAACTAGTGTTTGGTAACCAGATATAAACCGCCTGTCTTTCCTGTTTATACGTTGTGTAATAATAATAATAATAATAATAATAATAATAATAATAATAATAATAATAATAATAATAATAATAATAATAATAATAATAATAATAATAATAATAATAATAATGTAGCAGTAGTAATATCATTGATAATAATTATATTGTCTATATAGGATACTTGAAGAGAGTACTTGAAAGTACACACATGATTTGACTCAATTTGGCTCAACTCGACTCGAAACTCGACATGAATTCGCGTCGAGTTGGAGGAAATGTTTCGAGTCGAGTTCAAAGATGTCTGTTTTGAGTCGAACCGAGTTTTCAAAACACTCGCTCGAACTTGCTCCTATCCATCTGCAAAAGCTGTAATAATGAACTGTGATTTGTACAAAATGGATTGATGTACAGAAGTATGAGAGATCCACCTTAACGATGTGCTGTTCACCTGCAAAATAACAAGACGACAAAATTCTTTTTCAAACCGCCTTGGAGTAAGGAGCTAATGTTTTGTGTTTCACAAATCACGTTTTTCTATGCTCTGGGGGGCGGGGTACATTGTTTTATTTTAATTTGTGATTGTTCTATCTTTTATTTCTAATGATTACTTTTTTTTATTTTTCCTTTTTTGTTCTTATTTATTTTCATTTGTTATTCTCATCTATTTCAATTTGCGATAGTTTTTGTTTCTTATTTATTTCAATTTCCTATTGTTTATGTTATTATTTTCTCCTCTTCTCTACTGTAACCTTGATTGTCTTTTGCTCTGTCTTGTTGTTAGTTGCTTAACTTTCCGATTTTGGATTCTTTTTTTTTTTTTTTTTTTTTTTTTTAAGGTGAAACATTTTTAAGCTTTCCTTCTCAAGTATTAATTATAATGATTTGTTTTTATTGTAACTTGTATTTGTTCCGTTTCTGTTCTTACTTAGTTGACACTTGTTCTGTGTCCTCCCTCCCCCTATAGTGAAAGCGTTTTCAGGATGAATCAAATGATTGACAGGTGGACCGTGTGAAAGTGCACGACACCTGCAGATTGATCAATCCGATATACCGGACCGTGTGAAATTGCTCGATAATGAACACCGTGGTGAAATTACACCGTGAGAAACTGCACGTCACCTCTAGTTTAGGTACTTTTAAGATCAGATTATTATTTTTGGCTACATTGAATCAAGTTTTCCATTGTGTGTGACACAAGCAATACGGAAGTATATGGTACTTAAGGCTTGTGATCATAGAACTCAGTTGGAAAATATTAGGTTGAGTTTACTTGTATTTCACTGGAAACAACACGACTTGATATAAAGTACGCTTGTAGAAACCTACAAAATATAATTTTTTAATGTATGTTCTCTCGTATACATAAAATCATTGCTATTATTATTATTATTATTATTATTATTATTATTATTATTATTATTATTATTATTATTATTATTATTATTATTATTATTATTATTATTATTATTTCTTTTTGTTGCAGATAATGCTTCTAGGAGATTCTGGAGTGGGGAAAACATGTATTTTAGTTCGATTTCGAGATGGCCATTTTCTCTCTGGAAACTTCATCTCAACTGTAGGAATGGACTTCAGGGTGAGAATACGGAATACAACAGATTTTTTAATAATTGAAAATATTATGATATTATATAATATTTATAGTACATGTTATTTTTCAGCAGTACCTGTAGTAACATGTTTCTAATCGCTGTTGATGTGGTAGCCCCGCTGTGGATTTTTTTTAAAAAATTAATCTTGCAATGGTATATACAGTACATAGCAAGTAAGTTGTGCTAGGTAAGAATTTTGCTTTTCCGTGATTTTAGTTTTACATTTTCCCTTTCATAGATGCTGATACCGTTGAAATGATTTAATGTTATTCTTTAAATGAACTGAAAATTAAAAATATTTGGATGTATGCTGTAGTTTTAAGTTTCATACAACTGTAGTTTGTAGTGTGTGTTCAAAATCTGGAGAGATAAATGAGTTCTTACTCTAAATATCCTCAAAAGGATTGAAAACTTACTGTATATACAGACATTTCTCTAGAATCTTGTGTTTGATTACAGTGAAGTTCAGGCCAACATGCTTCAATGATATTGTTAAATTACATGCAAGAGTACAGTGTGAGCAATACGGCTTTTGCAGAAAAGAATGGTTTGACAATACACATAACAAAACATGGCTGCATATTGAACTAACAACAGCTCACAAGGAAGTGAAAAAGTGTAAAAATAAAGTTTGCAACATAAACATATGTAAACTTTGCACTTTCCTGTGAGCTGCTTTTAGTTCAATATCAAGCGATCTTTGTTACAAAAATTTGTCACAGTGTATAGTTTCGTATTTATAGGGTGCCGAAAACGTTAAAAATAATGAACTTTAAAGATCCATGGTTCTACTACTATAGGACCTATCGTAGTTGAGTCAAGACATTATCGAGGAGCTAAAATGTGAACTATCCAAATATCCATCTTTCAGAACCTCAGTAGTTGCACAGTCATTTTTAGAGATGCAGTTTGGAAGTTCTTGATCACTCACTACTTACCTCTCTAAAAATTGGTGTGCAAGTACTGGATGTATGGATAGTTCATATACCAGTTCCTCACTGATGTTTTGACTCGATCACGATAGGTCCCTTAGTAGTGGAGCTATGAACTTTTTAAAGTTCACTTATTTCACGTTTTCGGCACCCTATAACTCCGAAAATGTCCACTTTTGAGTACAGGTCCAAATGAAGTTTTTTTTTCTTATTTTGATGTGAGAAATCTGTTTCCAAAATATTGTGACCCATTTATGTAACACTCTGTATATACAGGGTGGACCATTTATCTTGATATGCTCGTGTAATTTTTGAACTAACTGATAAAAACGGCTGAAATTTTATACGATGAAAATATCGATAGGGAAACATTTTTGGACATATTCTGTAATGCCACCAGAGTAACAGTGTTGCCAACTAACAAAGTTATATATATTTATATAGATAGATAGATAGATAGATAGATAGATAGATAGATAGATAGATAGATAGATAGATAGATAGATAGATAGATAGATAGATAGATACATAGATAGATAGATAGATAGATAGATAGATAGATAGATAGATAGATATATTAGAAAAATAGCACTACGTAGATTGTTACATATTTAATTAAGGGAAAACTTACAAAACCACATTTGTTATTCGGTGTTATAAACTAAAGATGCTATAGAATCACAAACATTATCACAAAAATCCAAATTTTGGAGGAAGTCCACAACAGCAGTAACACAAATAAGGCGGATGGGGCAATGCACATCCAAATACTTTAGTGTGAAATACTGTGATCATGGTATGACGAATGAATAAATATTGAAAGTTGTGATTGAAAGTGATTGAAAGTTTGGCTTTTTTTCTAAAGGCTTTATTTTAAAAAAATGTTCACATAAATATCATTTCCCACTACATAGTTACAAGTTTTTCAATGGACGTAAAGATCATACTGTTCTTTTCAGCAATTCCATATCTCAAAAACCGTTATGTAGATATGATAAGCATAAACATAACTTGTGTCTCCGCGTAGCATAGTCGCTAAGGCTCTCGCCTTCGGAGAGAACGGCCCCGGGTTCGATTCCTGATGCGGGTACTCGGCCGAAAAAGTGTAAAACGCTTTTTCACGCCAGCCACCCTGAATGAGGTTTTCCTCATTCACTCCAAGAAAATGCCGGGATGGTACCTGACTTATAGGTCCCAGGCCGCTTCCTTCCTTCCCTTTTTCCGGATAGTGCGCTCATCGCTCAAACGTGACGGGCTAAATGGCGTTAGATGCCGAAAGCCTAGAACTCTAAATTCTAAATCCTAAATAAACATAAATTTGCAGCACTGCTTAAAATCACGTGATTGCGAGAATTTATTATAATTTCAACTACCTTAAACTGTTTGTATTAATGTTATAGAAGCAAAAGGAAACAACACATATTACAAAAAAAAAAAAAAAAAAAAAGCTCCCATAAATACGTCATTTTAAGCAGTATTGCAAATTGTACCCACGTATGTCATATCTCCGAAATGATTTAAGATATTAAATTGTTGCAAACGGCATTATAATCTTCACTTTTTTCGAAAATCTTTTACGTGATTAGATAAACTTTACTTATTATATATTTTCTCGAAATAAAGTATTTCGAAAAGAGTCCAATTTTCAATTCATTGTAAGTTTGTCTCTATTCATGCGAAATACCTCATATCATTGTCATAGTATTCGACACTAAGATATTTTGGATGCAGGTAGCACCGTCCGTCTCATTTGCGTTGTTACTGTTGTAGAGGTCTCCAAAATGTTCATGAAATGAACTGAAATCTTTGTTTTACGTCCCACGTTTATGCCGGATAGGTTAAAGGAGACTGTGATGATGAGAAATGAATGAAGGGGTAGAACGAAAAAAGTAGGAGGAAACGGGAGAGCCCTGAGGAAACTTACGCATGCGGTGTTTGTCCACCATAAAGCTCACTTGGCGCGATCTTGGATCGAATCAAGGACCCCATGCACCAGCGGTGAACACTCTACCACTGAGCCACCGCAGCCCCCCAAAGTGTTCATCTTTGTGGTATTATAGTATTCTTATAGTTCGCAACACTGATTAATAAATGTGGTCTGTAACAGAGATAGCGTAAGTCAATGAAAATTCACCCAAGACTCACCACTCACCGTGACTCACTATGACCCACGACCCACTATGACCTACTCTGATTCACCGTCCACCAAAACCCATCGCATCAACTCTGACTCATGATTCACACCCTCCTCGCCACTGACTAAAGAGTTTACACTTGTAATAAAAACAAGGCTGTGAAATCATCACTAATCGGAGTTTGAATTTCTACGGCCAATCGCTCAAGCACCGCTCTGTTACAATTCCGGTGGATCTTGCCTTTACGATAAAAATGGTAGAAGTGCTTGTCATGGTCCAAATTATAAATACTTTTCAGTGGAAAATAGGACGAAATGTGAGTCTCAAATCAAGGTAAAATAGGCCAAGGTAAAGGGGAGGGGGAAAGTGTAAAATTCGACTGTGTCTCGAAAGCCAAATAGTAAGTCCTATTCCTATTATTACAACTACAAATATAAATATTCGAAAGTGCCTGTCTTCACTTAAATATACTCATCTCATATAAGTAAATAGAAATAAATGAAAAAGGTAGAAAAACGAAGATCTTGAAAGTAAAACGTAGACAAATTCATTACTCATTAGTGTTCAGAAGATGTCTATTACAATGCACTGAGCAGAGTGGATCGGTAGGTCGTAGTGAGTCTGTATGTCAGAGGATTATAGTGGGTCGGTGAGTCATAGAGGGTGATGTTTCGCAGAAGTTTTCGTTTAATATGTAGATTTGAAATATGGAATAATCCCGACGTAATACCATTTATAAAAATATAACTTTTGTTGGATTGACAACACTATTAATCGAGCAGAATTGCAGCGTATATCAATCAATGTTTTCCTGTCAATATTTATTTCGTACATTTTTTTTTTTTAATCAATTAAGAGTTTACACTTGTAATAAAACAAGGCTGTGAAATTATCACTAATCGGAGTTTGAATTTCTACGGTCAATCGGCCACGCATCGCTCTGTTAGAGTACGTTTGTTTTATCTTGGCACGCTTCCCGCCAGTGCACTCGGTTGGCTTTTAGAGTACTTTCTGCTAGCATTCAGGTGAACGTTTTGATCCAATAGCCGTCTTATTGGCTTTGTCGTGTAGGTGACGTTGGTTGTCAGCCAGCCCATCAAATGAAGTCATTGCTATTTGGCGGGTATTTGAAGTGTTTAGTTGCCACACGCGAACAAGTGTGTTACAGGGACTTGTAAGTGGTGAGGCGTTTTGCTGTGCTTCCTAACGTATTGTCAACTTAACCGTGGCACGACAACCCGTTGCAGACAGATCCATCCTTTAGGCGGGAAGCGTGCTAAGATAAAACAAACGTACTCTGCAATACCGGTAGATCTGGCCTTTAGGATATAAAATGGTAGAAGTGTTTGTCATGGGCCAGATTGCAGATACTTTTCAGTGGAAAATAGGATGAAATTAAGAGTTACAGTCCACCTTATATATAATATGGACTGTACTCCAGAGTAGTATATTGTATTTTTAAAAAATACGGCCTATATACATAAAATTAGTTTCAAATCAATTTATAATTATTTGTTTTCCATCAACATGAGTGTATTGATTTTCTAAAAAAAGACTAACACCAGAGAAGTGTGAGTAAAAATTGCTCATCAAAACCGGATATGTCGTAAGCATACAATCACGCACAAATCCGGAAGTGGAATGTTTTTCATTTCATATCTCTCTCACTATTTGTTGTCATATAGCTGCTTTTGTACCAGATCTTGCTAGAGACATATACGTGTATATGAACTTGTAATGTTTATATGTCAAGCGCTGTCTCACACTCTATATGTATATATGAAACTGGACTGTTAGTCTTGAAGCCTACGGAAATTGGAAACCAAACAACCCGGACTGTAATCTAGAGCAAACGAGGAAGAGCAATTTTCTGGCCTATTATCAACAGGGAAAAGGTCAAATATATGTACACGATGCAATTTCTAAAGCGTAATATTTTGTTTTAAAAAAAAAGAGAAGAAAGAAAAAAAGAGACGAGAAGCTAGAATTTCAAACTTCGCAACTGTCAAACCCACGCGTATACTGGATCATGAAAACCAAACCTAATATGATTGAAAGCAATGTTTATATAAATGGAATTACATTCGAGAACTTAGAAACAAATGTTAGTTATTTCGGGTTGTCTGGCAAGAAGTTTCTCACTTCTTCTTCTAAT
The DNA here is from genome assembly GCF_964235325.1 of Thermobia domestica. Taxonomy (NCBI): domain Eukaryota; kingdom Metazoa; phylum Arthropoda; class Insecta; order Zygentoma; family Lepismatidae; genus Thermobia; species Thermobia domestica. Next base: position 76,364,659 of record NC_137456.1, read on the forward strand.
GGATTCATGTTTTTTTGAATATCGAAAGTAAAATAAACGTATAATACAACTTCCTGTACACACAATAACATTTACTTTATCCACTTCGATTTGATTTTTAGTTTAACCTCTCTTTCAGCAGCAAGGCTATATGAGACGTGGACCTACAGCTTAAAGTGGGATCCGAACTACATAAGCTCCCACTGTGAATCGAACTCAGGTCTCCACGCCAAAGGCGTGTATGCTAACCACTTAGCCACGAAGGAGCTCCTTACTTTATCCACTTATGTACTCTATAGATATTACTGTTGCAACCAGGGATGCCTGTCTAGGGACACGATATAACCGACTTTTTTTTTAAAAAAAAAAAGGAAAATTAGGTTTCTATATTTCACAAAAAGATTAATATTTACTGGATTAGTTAGTTGTTGCTTAGCTTCATTTTTCAACATAGATACTTTATGAGACGTGAGCCCAAGTTTAAGGTGAAATCTAAACTATTGTAATGCGTTCCCACGTAGGAAGTCAAACATAGGACAACATACACCAAAGGCATGGGCGTTGATCACTATACTAGCAGGAAGGGCTTTATTTTATATTACTCGAAAATTTTGGTAATGATGTAACGAGAAACAATAAATTATGTATCAAACTTTTTGGATGTCAATTACGAAAATACATATCCATTTCTCATTTTCCATTCTTTAAAAAAACGTCCAGAGTACTTTTTGGGGCCCGGAAAAGGGAACGTCTCCAGATAAAAGAGTTCTCTGGTAACCAGTGTTTCAATGTTCCAGGGGGCAAACTTCGTATTTCGGGGGGCACTGCTGATACTATTCTATTTATTATTATATTATAGACGTATTATTTTGGTCTTCTCCGGGGGACACTCTGAGAGCTCTGGAAAGGCCTTGCCCCCCCCAAAAAAAAACATATCTGAAAGAAACACTGCTGGTAACCGTCCTTGGTTCATGATGAACACCTCTTAAATTCTTCTGAAAGTTATTCCCAAAAACTATTATCTGCTTGTTCAATTGTTCTGACAAATTCGGAGAATTATTAAACTTGATATATATTGACTTCTTTCCTCGTGCACGATTCACCAATGCTTAACACTATATAGGCCTAAATAACCAGAACGACTACAGAAACTGGAGAAAGGATATTATTTAAAACGAGTAGCAGTGTCAAACTAACAATGTACGCCACATGAAGGAGCTCAGTTTGTCACAGAATGATGTGAAAATTGGTATTTGTATTTTTGCATTTACCCTCACATTCTATTTCCTACTATAAAACTTTTGTATTTTTCAATTTACCCTCACATTCCATTTCCCACAATAAAACTTGTATATTTGCATTTACCCTCACATTCCATTTCTCACTATAAAACTTTAGTAAAATGAACGAATATTTGAAAATAGAAATTACTTAAGTGTTTAAATTTGTCGAGTATAAAGTCATCGTAGCTTTATTTTAATGTGGTATAACTCGGACAGATTAGTGGTTTTGTATCCTAAACATTATACTAACCCGCTAATCTGAGCAGCACTGCGGGCGAATCTATCAAACAAGGATGATATTCATAATTTCATCCCATAGCAATACATGGGAAACAGATTTTTTGCTGTCCATATTTTGGGATCAACTGGATGAATCAGCTTCATCAACGAAGGTGTATTCCTAATTTTTGTCCCTCTACACCCTCGCCAAAATTGATGGTAGTTCATCAAGTAGTTGTGGAGATTTTGTGTCTCTCGTTCAGACAGAGTAAATATATAAAGGAATTTTAGGTGAACCATACTCCTTAAAATCCTACTACATAGTTTAGAATCGTCCAAGCAATGCGCTCATTTGCTAATCTGTTCGTTTTGACATTAGAATTATTCCTCTTTAATATCGTGCATTATTGCAATTTGTTCTTCCTGTCTATTTTATCTTCTTCTATATTTTCCATTGTGGTCCTAACAAGATAACTAATTTTCAAATAAAAGGATACATTAAAATTCGAAATTAATCCCGATTACTTTGAAACGATAAAACTTCTAATTTTTTATTGATGTGACTAGTCTCACGAGCTGTCATTTTCATTAGAAGGCGAAGGACAGCAGAAAACAAAGCAGGATTCTAGAGACGTGGCCGCACTCTGTATACTTGTCGAACTTGTCTTCGCTTGTGCTACTTCAAATAAGCAAAAAGAAAACAAACATATATCAAAACTGCGTGGAACTAATAGTGCCTTGGTTACAGGGCAATTGTTCTGAGGACAAGTCACTAGATTTGGAAGTCGCCAAATCGTCAAAACATCACCAAAAAAGCTCGCTAATCGAAAATTTTTAAACAATTATCCTGTAAGTCGAATCCCCTAGATTTAGCTACTTTTCTCCAAATTAACAACATTGTTCAGTGCTCTTTTGTAATGTCCAGATTTCTGTTCCGTGCAATACAACATTTTTACACGAAACGTAGCACTTTTGATGACCACAGGATTTAAAACATAAAACTTTATTAAATGTATTTTAATCAGAACCACCAACACAAATCGTAAATCTTACTTATTATTTATACAGGCAAGATTACGAAGTCAATATAACAGTTTATAAAATTGTGAAACCAAACGAGAACCCATACAAGTGTGGAAGGGACTATTCCTTCGGACCAAACAAAACAATAACCAGTGCGAAACGTGTTATATTAATTTGTAGACTTATTTCTAGTTTTTTTATGTACTCGTACTTCACATTTTTAGGCGTCTCATATAAATCAATTTTACGTGTAATTACCCTGTCCTGATTGCATATTAGTAGTGGTAATAACAAATCTTCGTAACATGTCAGTTCTTATCAATCTAAAGTATATATTTATGTTTTAATTACTTTGTCAGTTCGGTGAGTAATAACTTTTTAAATATATATATATATATATATATATATATATATATATATATATATATATATATATATATATATATATATATATATATATATATAGTTATACATTCTAAACCTTTCCTTTCAAGCCACATACTAGAGTGTTGCAAACTTGTTTTATATACAAGTATTAATCATTCTTAAAGAAAAGATACAATTCCGGTAAACAAGGAAAAACTGGAAAAACTTCAGTTAGAACAGCTGGCCATCAGATATGAACCCTAGGCCTCTATCTGATTGCAAAGCAAGAACTCTAAAAACCCACTAGTATTGAAGTGCTTTAGTTGATTTTAAAAATTAAAAAAAAAACTTCAATTTGTCCTTCCCTTTCTTGTTACATTTACGTGAAAGAAAATCACTGAAATCAGCAAATTAAAGTATCCTGTTTCGAATTGCTGTAAAACAAATCCACACCACACAAAATTATGGTCGAAACGTAACAGCGGGACAACCAAACAAACAAATTGTTGATGTAGTCCATTGTGAAATCCTGGAATCCGAGGGAGAGAGAAAAGAGAAAATATATTAACCACAATCACGCGCTTACACTATGAAACGAGACAATATCATAATATTAGCTTCTTTTTTATATTTTGCATTGGGAGAATAATTAAAAACAAACAATTGTTTTTTTTTTTTTTTTTTTTTTTTTTGTAGATGATGATGTTGCAGCAGCAGGTTGTTTCGAGATCATTATTTATGAAACATGTGTACGAAAACAAAGAGAATCTGAATTTGAAAATAAATTAGAATCAAAAGTACAATTAACATTTAACAAAACGAGGAAGCGTAACAGGAAAGATGGTTTAGATATGTTATGTTTCTGGGAAACATATTAAGAGGAGCAGGACTGGATACACCTAATATAGATTAAAAATTTCGATTTAACACTGATCACAAATACTTTTCATACATATCTTTGGTTTCATATATTTTAATAATTTCTACAGATGTGAGTTGTTAATTCAAAGTTTTATGATCAGAGAGGTTTATATCACTTTAATGAACAATCTACGTAGTGGAATGTTGGAATTGTATATATATATTACAACAAAAGAAATAGAAAATGTACTAGCAAACATATGCTAAAAATAGTTTTGACAGTAGTAGTAATTGATGTGAAAAATGAAAGTTAAGCATAAATTTATATCACTACAGCAACTATTACACAACAACAATATTAATATTAACAACGATAAGTGAGATAGGTAACTAGGCCTTAAATCTGCACCTAAAAATATAAAACCTCAATTGAAGGGAAAGGGGAAAAAAAGAAGGAATGTCACAAAAGTGCATTTTCGAGAAAATGGTGTTTTAATATTGAAAACCGCCTAAAAAAAGAGTAGGGTTAGTCAAAACTTTTGCCTTTTTCACATGGATATTTCTACATCTACGCATGCATAGCATATACAGTCAAATAGTACCAAGAGTCACCAACAAATAGGATAAAGCACCCGTTAAAGCACATACATGGAAATTCCTTGTTTATTCCCCTTACCCTTTAATTGAGGTAGTGAAGAAGAAGAATTTATATTTTACCAATAATTTTAGAAGTAAAAAGTATTGCGAATCACCAATAGAAATCAGTTTATTCGCCATGTTTCATCATCTTCCATTGTTTTCATATTTTCAAAAAAAAAATCGTCTAGGTGTAAGACGTCTAGATACAAGACCATACTCATGAGAGGGTCTTGTCAGAATTTCTCAAGTTTACAGGACTAACGCGGCATAATTACTGACTATTTTATTCTGGGAACAGTGTGGTCAGGGCATTTCGTCGACTCTAAATATATTGCATAATTACTTTTTCAACATTTTTTATATCTATCAGAGATTCTACCTACTATTTTGGGAGTATGTTTAGTACAAGGGGTCCAGAAGCACGTAAAAAACAAAATTTACAAGAGAAATGAACGATGCGAGTACTTAGACGTAACATAACGTAACCAAATCTAACCTAACCTAACATAAACTAACCTAAGCTAACCCAAACTAACCTAATTTAGTAGAAATAAGCGAAATTCTATCATTTTTTTGGAAAATTATGCGGGACCCTACACTAATGTAACATAAACTAAACTAACCTAACCTACCCTAAATTAACCGAATGTGAACAGAAATTACCAAAATTGTAACTTTTTTTTTTTTTGGAGAAAAGAGCTGGACCCCTTCTGCTAAACATAGGCCTTATTTTGTTTAATTATATACAAAAGTTTTTAAAATATTTAATTTCAAATATGCTATTTCTTCGTTTAATCATTTAACATTTGGATAGTCATTGATGTAACATTTGAAAAGGTACTTGTAGATTACAAGTGTAAGCTACTCATATAAAGCTCTCCATTCGGTTCTGTGGTGGCTTAGTGGTAGATCGCTCATCTCTGGTGCTTGTGGTTCCTGGTTCGATCTCAGCTCACATCAAATGAACTTTGTGGTGGACAAAGATCATAATGTGGGTGTTCTCGATGTTATTCCGTTTCCTCCCACTTTCTTCGTTCCATTAGCATTCCTCGTTTCCGTTTTTATTCAATGTCGTGAACACCGTTTCCCTTTGCCTCAGAGCATGAGACAAACTTAAAAAAAAAAATCCCACATTACTATTAAAATTCTCTTACTTCGAGTCTATACCAGAACTGGACAAGCTTTTAGGTTTGAGGGTTACTTTTCATTTCAAAAATCACTGGCAGTCTACCTATCTGGTCACTAGCCCGATAGAGGGAAGCAATAGCAGTGGTCGACACAGACAGTATCTTACAGACCACCGCACAGTGATGCCAACCCGTAGGGAAAATCACATCTTGTGGGATTTTTTGACAATTTCTCGAAAAGGGATGATGGAAATTTTCGCCGCAATTGGCAGAATATATGGGAATTTTTACTTCATAGACAGCAACAAAATTCACTATGAACGTGAAGTACAGTAATGAGTATTCATACTCAATAAGCTAGAAATTTGTGTTAATAATAGTACAATTTTGTTGCTGGAAAATGCGTATTAGTGCAAAAGTACTATTAAAACTCGTATCATTGCTAAAACCCAATTGTTTACACTGCTCTAGCTTACACATACTGTATATTCACCTCGCTGACGCGCCTGCTCCCTTTGGACGCACCCCCGCTCGAATCCATCAGCTTTAATCTGCTCTGACTCAGTTAAACGGCATTCGTGCTTTCTAGTGCCCACCTAGCACATGTTGGGTTGTGTTTTTGTTTGTCATTTCTGTAGTTTGTCATACATCCGAACGCCGTATTTATACGCAAATCGTAAAAGAATTGTAGTTCTTCAACAATAACTTCTGGTACCCCCTTAAATTTTATCTACCGTATGCTAAATGGGGTAATGTTATGACGCCCAGCGCAAGTCTTTTGCAGAACAATAAGAAGGAAATTAGTGAAAAATTAGTGGAACAACGTTGCCTTAAATAATAAAATTTGACCAAAGCAAATAACTTTTACAGTGTTCAAGCTATTTATTATAAGTGATTTGCTTTGGTTAAATCATTTAAATAGTGTTCAAGTTATTTATTATAAGTCATTTGCTTTGGTCAAATCACTTTTAGTAGTGTTCAAATTATATACGTAAGTTATTTATTTTATCAAATCACTTTTAATAGTGTTCAAGTTATTTATTATAAGTTATTTGCTTTGTTCAAATTTTACTTTTGTTTAAAATAAAATTAATAATTTTCTATATATATATACGTAACATGTTGCATTATACGTATACCTCTCTAGAAGTGGTAACACTGTTAAGAGCAGCACCTCTTGAGAGGAATTTCTTTGTGTGAAACAGAAGCTAGCACAAGCGATAAGCGACACTTCATGACAATCAAGCAAGAGGAAGATTAAGCAGGAAGTCAACAGGCACGCTACCTATCGTGACTATTTGCAGGCAAAAAAAAATGTTTCTCTCTCTCTCCTTCTGTCGATAACAACATTCACTGTCATCGAAATAGCTGTACAACCGACCACCTGTTGAAATGAACGAGATATGTTTATCTTGTTTTTAAAGCTTCTTGTTGCGCTAGACGCGAAATATATATATATATATATATACGCGGTTGCTCTTGGTGGGGGTGTTTCATGATGATATAGCGTAATCTCAACAACACGGAAATGTCAAAAACGCCGGATATTTTTATCAGGAAATAACGCGCTTGAAGTATCCGTTCCAGTAATTCAACAGTTATGTGTATATACTGTATATTGTGTATACATGGTGTTATTTGACCAAACATTTTATATTTGGTCAGAGTTATTGAAAAATTCAACAACGAAAGCAAAACTATATTAATTTTACTTCCTTTATTGTTTATTTCTGATACCTGTTCCTATATATATCATCATCAAAAAATTAACTGTAACTTCATGTAATTTCGTGCGTTTACAAGGATTCAAAAGGAATTTATCCATAATGGGCATAAACTACAATGATATATATATATATATATATATATATATATATATATATATATATATATATATATATATATATATATATATATATATATATATATATATATATATATATACCAATTTAAAAATTGTATAAAGAATTCAAATCAATTTACCTAAGCCGTTTCAATAATATTTGCAACAAGGGTGACATTTAACAAAATGTGAAATGTATTATTGACTGGAGTGAAATTTACGTAGTACAAAAATGACTTGAACCTTAACGTTAATACTTGATTGGATGACCACGCGATTTGATATCACTGTATCGTGTTGGCGTGGAGTTTACTAAATTTTGCAGTATCTCTAATACAATAAGTGTATCTCAGTGTTTATTACTTTAATTAACTCATTTTTGTTGTGGAGATTTTCTTGAACGAACGTTATCCTTTAAAATCCTCTTAAGTTTTTCATTAAATTTAAGTGAAGTCTAAGGAAACGGTGTAACATGACGTGATGATATAATCCAACTCTAGTGCATTGGCAAGGAGCAGAATCATCTTGAAAAATAAAGAACTAAGTTCTTGATAAAATTTAATGAGTTGATTTTGAGTTTAACGTCCCGTTCAGCAGCGAGGCTGTATGAGACGTGGACCTACTAATTAACGTGGAATCCGAACCACATGAGCTCCCGTCGGGAATTAAACCCGGATCTCCGACGCCAAAGGCCGGTACGCTTGATAAAATTTAAAAACAATCCTCTTGTAACATGGCAGATATCTTGTTTTATAATAAAGAACTCATTAGTACTTGAGTTTTTCATAAAGCATTGAAGTTAGCGGTTTTAAACCTCAATATAATAGTAGTAAGAAAAACCTTATGTTAAACTATGTTAAAATACAGACTAATATTATGTCCGACTACCTTTTCCAGATTTTTTGAAATACTTACAAATAGAAGATTAGTCAATTTCCTTAATAATTTTAATTTAGTTTTTTACTGATCAAAGTGGTATTAGGTCAATTAAGTCTACTGAAACTGCTCTTTACTTGTTTCTCTATTCCATTCTAAGTTCATTAAACAGTAATGAGTAGGCAACAGTGATATAGCTTGATATTATCGAAGCATTTGATACTATTAATCAAAGAATTTTACTTAAAAAGTTACAAGATTAAGGAATTAGGGAAGATGTCTATAAATGGTGTAAACCTTATATCTCCAACCAGAATCAAATTGAAATTCATTGTCACACTCGCAATACACGGGAATAGGCACGTGTTGTTCAGATACCAAAAAATCCGGAGTTCCTCAAGGTTCTATCTTAAACCCTATTCTTTTCTATTCTCTCTCTCTCTCTCTCTCTCTCTCTCTCTCTCTCTATATATATATATATATATATATATATATATATATATATATATATATATATATATATATATATATATATATATATATATATATATATATATATATATATATATATATATATATATAATTTATGAATGACTTGCCACGATGTTTAAATTTCGCCGAACTTGTTCTCTATGTTCACGATACGAATAAGGCGGAAAACTTACGATAAGCTGCATAATGCAGTAGACTGTACCATGTTTGCGCCAGTGACTACCTGAATATACAGTATGCGGCACAACAAACAGTACTAAAATCACATCGTTGGCGTTTATTTATTTATTTATTTGTTGAACAACATAATGAAACATAAGAAATGTTGTCAAACGGATATCAACTAAACGTTACTCAACCCGTATTGTAAATTTAAGAAGACTTGTGCCTGCATATCATGTGTTCAAAATGTTGACCATTACATCGCGCACATTCTTAACAGTGATCCTATAGATCGATGGACCTATAGTGAATACGGGTTGCTGGAACGACAGAACAATGTGCGAATCTTCTTTCTGAACTACGATATACTGTTAGGGGGTTATGTGTTCGGAAAATTGCTTCCTTCAGCATACCCCATATGTAGGCGTCTGGAGCCCTGAGGCCAGGGGAATGGGAAGGATATGGAAAATCCATTTTACGGGAAATCAAGTGATGTCCAAACTCTCGTGGGCAGAAGGACAAGTGACCCAGTTGCAATGTGAGCGGTAGTCCCTTCTTTCTGCATCCATTGTTATTGTAACGACAGATTTTTGGTGCGGCGGAAACCTCGCAAAAAATGCAAGAATGGATCAATAATCAACTGGCGATCGATGTAGCGAGCAAGGTACACATGGCTTTCATCACTGAACCATATATTAGTGATGAAGACTTCATGTTCATATGCCATAGCTCCAGAGCAATACAGTAGACGTGGGCGCTCATCTCTTGCAGCGAGATGCTGCTCCACACCGTATGAGCGGAAATAGTGTTCGTCAATAAACACCTTCTCCTTTGTTGTAAGTGACATTATCTTTACGCCAACTGTACACACGACTGAGCACACGTGTGGCGCTCACAGCTCATACCATGTTGCATCTGCGCGCCATCCGTACGCTAATTTCAGTACTGTTTGTTTTGCTGCATACTGTAAATAAATTAATACTTTCCACGTATATAAAATAAACTCAGAGGATGTCTTAATGCAATTATTAACGGCAAAATTCTGTATTATGTTTCGGATATCAAGTTTCTTAGAGATACATTAGATTGGGAAACTCACATTCAAAAATTAATTAGTAATTTGGTTCAAATCTGTATGCTAATGCTTTTAAGAACTAGTGTCATTCAGCATGTTTTGCTTACAACTTATATTGTATTTTCTTCACTCAAAATTGAAGTAAAAATATGGAGGGATATTCACAAAGGACTATCATGGTTCAGTGCATCATTAAAATTATGAATAGTTGAGAGAATCAGTTGAAATTAGTAAAAATAAATATATAAAATATTGTTTTGAAAAAATATGTACTTCATACATGAACACTTTTTAATCAAAACCTACCTGAAGTTGAAATTCTAGTATTGGAAGTCAGCAGCGCCAGATTTATTGGGGGTGCAAAGATGCACATGCAGCCACCTTTCATTGTAAATATACACTACTTAAAGTGAGAAGCTAGCAGTGAAAATAGCAACACTTTTCGAAAATTTCTGCTGTCATGTTTTCGTTTGAGCTTTGCAAGTTTTGCAAAATCAATAGTTTAAGTCAATATTCTAAAGGTTGAAGGTAAAGGATTCACCAAGAGCAGATACTTAGCATTTCCAGGGCAATTCCTCGTTCACACCACAGGTGCCTACACGTATTTAAAAAAAAAAAAAAAAATCAAACAGTACTGGTAGTTGTTGGTGCACTCCCCGTCAGAAAATCCTGGATCCGGACCTGGAGTCAGAATAATTGAGTCAATTGAAAGCATGTAATGATTTCTTGAGGGAATACATCAGGCAAATGTACTATATCATAAATTAAGAGGGACGAATATCCCTGATTTCTGTAAAACTTTAAAGTTGAGACATAGGGCACCATTCCGCATCAGTCATCGTAAAATTTGCGAAACCGTAAACCCAACGCAAATAATGCAGCAAGCAATTGCAGCAGGCTATAACAATTACAACAACCCAAAACACAAATTTTGCGCTGTGTTGACGTAAATCGATACGGTATGAGGCCACTAGTTAAATACATGTCAATCTTCAAAGTTGTGAATTCGTTGAATCCCATTCTAGCACCCAAATATATTAGGAAATTGTTAGCTTTAAAAAAAAAATCCCGCACATTTCCGGATCACTCCCAGAAATGTTCGCCTCTAATGTGTTTTCTGAAAGTTTGAAAACGGGCTTAAAATCTTTTTTTTTTTTTATCCGGAAACTGTAAGAGATTCATTCATTTCATGAAAATCATTAAATTCTTCGAAATGTTTTTTTTTTTTTTTTTTTTTTTTTTTCCTGGAAGGCACGACTTCCCTTTCTCAGATTTTCAGTAATTAACCATCTTCTCACCAACCACTACCATTGGTTCGCTTTTGCGGTTTGTCGTCAAAACTTAAATAATGAAAATTAATTAATTACTTATAGACGGAAACAAAACATGTGCGCTTGAAAACCTGTAACTGTTATTAAACACTGTGATTAAAATGTACCAAATTTCAACCAATACAATTCTAGAACACTTTTGATTGATTTTGTTGCCATGGATTTGAATTGTCTACTTTATGTAATGTGACCTCTCTTTTTTCACATTACTTTTTCACCCCAGATCAGTACATAACATATACTGTATGTCAATATATGTGTAATATTAACTGGCTTCAAAGCAACTATGCTTTTGTATGTAATTATAAATTATTTATTACAGGTACTATACTACTAGATACAATTGCACTTTTATCAAATCAGTTTTCCGTTTAATGTTAATAGTTTTTAAAGAAAAGCAATACAAAGCTTTTTTAATAATCTATAAAACTTTGAATAAGGCTTTCCTTTCTTCTGTGTCAAGAACGCACGGCGAAATTAAAATACATTTAATTTTACAGTAATTATATTATATCTTCACATAGATAAAAGATAATCGAAAAGTGGAACAAAAGCTCGCTAGACAATATTATTTTATATGAGATACCGTTATCACGACTCACTTATCTGCTTTCGATTTCCAGCCATTTAGAAGATCGACATTTAATTTCGCGTTTATAAATGGCTGCATAAAAAAACCTACTAGGTGACTCGTGATAACGGTACCTCATGTAAAATAATATTGTCTAGGGCGCTCTTGTTCCACATTTCGATTATCTTTTATCTATTTGAAGATATAACATAATTACTGTAAAATTAGCGGTATTTTAATTTCGCAGTGATAATGTCTCTTAAGTCTTTTTATTCAGGGGCGGCAGTATATGTGTGAGTTTTGATGGGCCTTGGACTATTGAAAACAAGACTAGCATATCCTGACAAAATTATAATTTCTTGATGTGATTTAAGAGTACATCATTGAATTTTGGTTATATTAGTACGGTACGCTATTACATATTCGCATTTTATCCGATATATCAAACTTGTATTCTGGGAACATTTCCCAGAAAGAACCAAACATTTATAAATAGACTAATTAAGCTAGTTTTGTGTTCATTTCTAATTCAACTGAATTCTTATGTGCAGCTAACTAAAATGACGTGTTTAACTTGACATCTATTTCAACAAGATATTATGGAAAAATACATTTTAGAACATTAGAGTGGCATGTTCATGGACAGGAACACCCACAGGAGTTTTTCCAAAGGAGGGGGAGCAAAAAGCCAACACACACAGTGCAATCACGAATACACATATACTTTAATACACACCTACACATAACATATCGTGTAAAAACAATATTACTTACATACATATCCTTATTAACTACAGTAAAAATGTATGTAAGGACTATAATATTTGAATAAGTAAATTAATATGCCTTTACATGTACTTCGAAGAACTGAATGAATACCTTTTGAAAATCCAGGAAAAGATTAATGCCGCACGCTGGCCTCGCCGCTACGGGTGGCATTTTCGAATGCTATATTCCTAGAGCTATAGATTTAGTCAACGCAATGCAAAATTTGCATTTTAGTTTGTGACAAAATCAGGAATTGCGCTTATAAATAATTGTTTGCTGCATTTTTTGCGTTGCATTACTATCCGAACAATATTACAAAATAAGCTTCCTCATTTATATATATAATGCAGTTTCATCCCCATCAATAAATGGGTGGGCCACAGAAGGTAACGCCTTCTCTTGAACCAGTGGCATCAATTTAAGTGTGGTAAGGTTTTAGGAGTGGGTATCAGGATTCTTTTATTTATTGATTTATTGTGATTAATACATAAGAATGTAGTGAGACGTGAGAGATGGTAACAATGAAGTGCTGTTCACATAACATAAGGTCATATGATGTTAGCTGAGACGAAGGTGTTAATATTCTGCTTAGAGGATACTGGGAATATCTCTCTCGTAAATCCCCAGTAGTATGGAACTTTTGAAACCATCAGCGCTGAAATAGCATATAAGAGCATGTTTCTAAAAGGACAGACATGATAATGATGATCGGTATTAATATTATTATTATTGTTTGCATCTGTTCTGCTATTAATGCACTATTAATTAATTATGTTAAAGTTGTGACGTCCGGAAACATTATATAAGTTATATGTATAAGAATACTGATTTTAATTATATTATTTGCTGCGCCTAAGCCTTCGGCCGTCTGTACACTATATGGTAAAACTATGCTCAATTTAAAATTCTAATACAAGTATATTTACTTGTCGTAATAATAAACAGCATAGTATGTTTGCAGATAATAATGCTCAAATTTAAATATGGTTACATTAAGTAATTTGGAGAGGGCGGGGAAGAATAGCTTGAGAAACATTAAGAGTCCCTATCACTGCGAAATTAAAATACTGCTAATTTTACATGATATCTTCAAATAGATAAAATATAATCGAAAAGTGGATCAAGACCTCCCTAGATGGTGTTATTTTGCATGAGGTACCGTTATTACGAGTCACCTAGTAGCTTTCCGTTTGCAATTATTTAGAAACGCGAAAATAAATGCCGATTTTCTAAATGGCTGGAAATCGAAAGCAGATAAATGAGTCATGATAACGGTATCTCATGTAAAATAACACCATATAGGGAGGTCTTGATCCACTTTTCGATTATCTTTTATCTATTTGAAGATATTACATAATTACTGTAAAATTAGCGGTATTTTAATTTCGCAGTGATGAGGCCTCTTAATGTGCAAATATGGGAGGTTATGAAATATGAATATTTAGATAGTTCACATACAAGTTCCTCAGTGATGTTTTGACCCGACTACAATAGGTCCAATAGTAGAAGAGCTATGAATTTTTAAAGTTGATTTATTTCATGTTTTTGGCATCCTATAACTCCGAAACTATCCACTTTTGAGCACAGGTCCATATGAACTTCTTTTCTTGTTTTGATGTGAGGAATCTGTTCTCAAAAATGTTGTGACAAATTTATGTAACACCCTATATATATATATATATATATATATATATATATATATATATATATATATATATATATATATATATATATCAGGGGTGCCCACAAGGGGGGGCTATGACGCAAACTGCGTCATTGAAATATTTGGGGGGGGTTGAAAATCTATATAAATATGTTTGAGGGAGTGTAAAAATTAATCGAAAAGATTTTTTTTCATGGAAGAACACCTACGGATAGACAATTGAGGGGGGGTGCGTCATGGACATGAGGGGGGGTGGGCACCACTGTATATATATTATGAAATAGCTTTACACACAGATTGACATTTTTAAGGACTTCAGTTTACCAAAATTTATTTATATATTTATCATGTCTGTCTGTATTTGTGTATGTATGTGTGTATGTGTTCGTATGTCTTTTCGGGAGATAAAAAGGTCTCAAAAATTAATTAATGGATCAAAATAACTTTGGCCAGGATATAAAAGATCAAAAGTTAGGAATCGATTTCATTAGTGGAGGTGATATTCAAACCGGTCAAAAAGTTAGGAATCGATTTCATTAGTGGAGGTGATATTCAAACCGGTCAAAAGTTAGGAATCGATTTCCTTAGTGGAGGTGATATTCAAACCGGTCAAAAAGTTAGGAATCGATTTCATTAGTGGAGGTGATATTCAAACCGGTCAAAAAGTTAGGAATCGTTTTCGTTAGTGGAGGTGATATTCAAACCGGTCAAAAGTTAGGAATGATTTCGTTAGTGGAGGTGATATTCAAACCGGTCAAAAAGTTAGGAATCGATTTCGTTAGTGGAGGTGATATTCAAACCGGTCAAAAGTTAGTAATCGATTTCATTAGTGGAGGTGATATTCAAACCGAAAATGGTAGAAATCAATCGTTTCCAGTTTTAACATTGATTACTACAGAGCAAAAAATGGGAATAGAGAGCTTTGGAGTGGTTTCCTGAAATTGATTAAGCGTTTCAAGAATCCCATCTCTAACTCTATACTAAAACCAGGAATAACAGAAATACACTACAACTTTTGATTCAATATTGACTTACATAGAGCAAAAAGGATAAGAGATACCTAGAAGTGGTATTCAAACTAGATGTAGCAGAAAGCAACAGATTTAACTTCGATCGCTAGAGAGTAAAAACGGAAATAGATAGTGAGAAACTAATTATTTTGAATCAATTAAGCGGCCCAAGAATATGTTCCATCTCCTCTCTAATTTTTCTACTAAAACTGAAAAGTAGTAGAAATCTACTACCGCTTCTGGTTTCAATATTAATTGTGAAAAGATCACGCCTACAAACCAAATTCTTTCACGTGGTGCACATACGATTCTACTACTTGTTTTGTATTATACTAAATATGATTTAAAATATCAGTGATATGAACTTGGGTCCTTGAGATCCTCTTTGATGAAATTATCTGTGCGCCACTGAATCCACTCAATATATTGTAAGGATCCATATACCCACTGCAAGCCACGTGTTTTTACAATTATAAACAAACTGTGATAGACGACAAGAAAGTGACTACACCTCCAAGAAGAAACGAAGAGGATTCGGAGATTACGAAGAAAGCCGACAGCCCGTCCACAGGTCCTCCCTCCAAGAAGATGGCTATAAAAGAGGACGACGGAACCAAGAAGTTATCAGAGCAGTACTGATCGCTCACCTACCAAAACCTTCTCCCGAGCTCCTCATGGGCTACGACGACTTCTTTTAATTCCTACTTGTGGGGCTACTAGGAGCTACGGAGTGTAGTCTTGTAAAACCTCTTCTGAGGCTGCAATGAACGACGGAAATATCCTATAATACACATTCCCAGTGCCGCCATGAACTACGGAGTATAACTGATTCCGTCTGAGGCCGCTGTGGGCTAAAACATTCTTTATTCCGAGGCCACATCGTGTGCCGAGGAACTTTGTACTTATTCTACACAGGAAACATTGAAAAACAGAGTTAAGATTTACAAGAACTTGGTAAAAAAAAATATGACTTTTTTTAATTTTCATATTTTTTAAATCCTTTAAAACCATCTCCTGAAGCTGGTATGAACGATGGAGATATCCTTTAATACCTACTCCCAGAGCTGCTATGAGCTACGGAGTGTAGTCCTGTAAATCCATCTTCTGAGACTGCTATGAGCTACGGAGATATCCTATAATACCCAGTCCCAGTGCTGCCATGAGCTACGGAGTATAACTGATCCCGTCTGAGGCCACTGTGAGGTTAAAACATTCTTTATTCCGAGGCCACATCGTGTGCCGAGGAACTTTGTACTTATTCTACACAGGAAACATTGAAAAACAGAGTTAAGATTTACAAGAACTTTATAATATGTATATATATATATATATATATATATATATATATATATATATATATATATATATATATATATATATATATATATATATATATATATATAAAGACTTTTTTTTAATTTTTCACAATTTTTAAAATAACTTCTTTTATAATAAAGAAAAGATGAAGGGTTGAAAATCTGTATACATTATTCAGACTCTATCTTTCGAACTTTACAATGTTTATTTTTTTATCAATAATTTCGGAATTTTAGAGTTTTCAATAACTTAGATCAAGTTATTTTATGTATAAGAAAACTGTATACTCAAATTTGTTCCTTTATTGTATAGTATAGTATAATAAGCAAAACAAACAACATGAATATATGAATGAATACTGCATTTACTAGCAACTGAATGTACTGCATAAATTTCTGTAAAAATAAATATACATATAACACGAACTTCAAAAGCACGTTACAATCACAAATAAATTAAACCAACTAGAAGTAAAATGGTGGAAAATGTTTTTGAGCCTTTTGTAAACGTACTATCGTGTAGTTTATGAATAATGCTATTTAAAATGAGAATGTACCGTTCTCTATTTTTGAGATGATTAATCAGTCACGTGCGAAACAGTTTCCATCATACTCAACTTGTTCAGCATTTATCTGATATATATAAAACGTTGATTCATCTATTAAACATCCATTTTGTGTTTTCATGTGAGATTTTGTCGATAATATCAGGTAATAAAAGTCTGACGCTGACAAGCTGTTAAACATGTAATACCGCTACAGAGATATAGTCTATATATGCTTTTCACTCCTTTGTTGTTAAGCTTTCAAAATGTAATTGTTCTCAGATGTGTAAACATGTCTATTCTTTTAGTGTAAAACTATAGTAATAGTGCTCTTCCTCCTATATATATATATATTGTATTTAATTATCTTTGCTCCAGGCAATTGGTGAATTATAATAATGACCTATTTGATTACAGAATCAGTTCAATTTTTAGACATATAGATAGATAAATATTTTAAAACACATTTTTCTGACCAGAACAAAATGAATTATTTAATAACTATACAATTTTTGTTACAGTTTCAAGGACCTAACGTCCTCTTCATCAGACATTGAGAAAAGACAGATGACAGCAAATCTTATATCTTCCTCAGCCGTTAGTTAGCATATTCATTTATATAATTTTGTGTTGTTTATATATATATATATATATATATATATATATATATATATTAGGAAGTGGAAGGAAGCGAGAAGAATAAAGAAAGAACAACTTAATGAACTGGACAGGTGGTATAAATATTCATAAGCAATGGGAGAAATTATTAGAAGTGATAGAAAAGAAAAAAATGAAATGAAATCTTGAAGTTTTACGTCCCAGAGTTATGCCGGTTAGGCTAAAGGAGACGGTGATGATGAGAGATGAGTGAAATGGTGGAATGAAGAAAGTGGGAGGAAACGGGAGAACCCCGAGAAAACCCACGAGCACGGTGTTTGTCCACCACAAAGTTCACTTGGCGGAGGCTGGGATCGAACCCGAGAACCCAAGCACCAGAGGTGAACGCTCTACCACTGAGCCACCGCGCCCCCCTGATAGAAAAGAAAAATGCATAAGACTATTAGTGCAATTTGAATATTTCCGAATTTCTGTTATTTTATGTTATTTTATATAAAGATCAATATTTTATATAAAGATAAAAATACAGCGCATATCCGTTTCTATCCAGCGTGGTTACGTCTCGTCGGTCCTTGGCACTTTACCACCTGGCAAGGAACTGGATGAGGTGTTTATACTCTGAGAAGAATTGTTTTATATATAACAGTTCCTGGACAATAGTTTTTCTTTTGACGTTATAATTATATAATTATTTCTGATTTAATATTTCTTGTTTCCGACCATGAATCGACATTAATATGTTTAAATAATGTATTTCTGGTCCAATATTTTTCGAGTAATTCTTTTAATTTCCTTTCCATTATTGGCGAAACTCTTCGAATAAATTTCCTTTCATTATTAAAAAAATTAAAATTATATAAATGAATATCCTGACTAACGGCTGAGGAAGATATAAGATTTGCTGTCATCTGTCTTTTCTCAATGTCTGATGAAGAGGACCTTAGGTCCTTGAAACTGTAACAAAAAATTGTATAGTTATTAAATAATTCATTTTGTCCTGGTCAGAAAAATGTGTTTTAAAATGTTATTATGATTATCCAGAACCAT
The DNA here is from genome assembly GCF_964235325.1 of Thermobia domestica. Taxonomy (NCBI): domain Eukaryota; kingdom Metazoa; phylum Arthropoda; class Insecta; order Zygentoma; family Lepismatidae; genus Thermobia; species Thermobia domestica. The sequence goes on from NC_137456.1 coordinate 76,383,473, forward strand.
GGAGTTTATTTATTATAGATAAATATATACAGGAAGATACAGAAAATTTTACCTGGGTTCGATCTAATGGTAGGTACTCCCGTCTCATGAAATATAATGAAATTTTTATTTTTACATTCCACAGTTATTTTCTTTAGGCTAAAGGAGATGGATGGTAAATGAAAGTAAATTATTATGAAATAGGTGATGGATTAAGACTGTGAGAGGAAGCCCAAGAAAACCCACAAACGCGAAATTGTCCACCACAAACTCGTATGACTAAGGATGAAAACAGGACTTCTCGTACGAGTAGTGGGCGTTTTACCACTGGACCAACGTTTCCCTTTTTATGAAGCCTAAATTATGAAAAGGGACGCTGAATTCCAAGCAGTCAATCAACACTTTAATAATATTTTAGCAACATTGGCTTTAAACCAAGGAGCACAAACAGAAAAAACAGGCGTGTCTTAAGATTCGGCATATATACATGCATAAAATATGTATAATAATAATTTGCATGGTCTAGTATACACCGTGTTTCAAAAAGAACGAATCAGTTTGGGCGGTAATAATTTCGGAACATGGGACGTGCCGGCAGGGGCTGTGGGTTGTCATACTGTTACAAATAGCTACTTTTAACAGCTTCAAACTCTGGAATGAGTTTTATTTCTATGCATAAAATAAGAACGTTTCCTCTTCTGTAACCCCCCCCTGGATCCGCCACTGCGTGCCGCCAAGGAAATGAGTATTGTTTGAATGAACGTGGTCTAGAATTTGAGAAAAACACCATTAGGTATCAGTCAATGCGTCTTCTCAGTTTGCAGTCAGTCAGAAGTAAGATGGCGTCCGCTCAACAGAAGGCATTTTGCGTGCTGCAGTTTGCAAAGACTGGGTCAGTGATTGCAGTCCAGCGTGCTTTAAGTCGGCATTTTGGCATTGATCCGCCTACAACCAAAAACATTCGCCGTTGTTATCGCTAATTTGAAGGGACAGGGTGTTTGAGCAAAGGTCGGTCTCGCACTTCCAATGAAATGGTGGAAATGGCTATCGTCTAGGTGTTGTTCGTGATGCTGCTTGGTGGACACATAGAACATGTGTGATAGCATAGATTTTGTGAGTATTTTGCAATTTATCCCATTTTTGTAGTATGTTTTTATTAATACATATGGACCTTTAAAATGGGGTCATTCTTTTTGAAACACCCTGTACTTCGCCGCTTAATTACGTGATCTAATATTGCTCTGAGCTGCGGATTACCTTGAGGTGTGATAGGTGTATCGTCATAACGCAATCTGAAAATTATATTTATTTGTTTAGCTATTACTTTTATTTTAACCACAGAGCAAATGTACCAGTAATAACAATTTCACACTCTGTGTTGGGTTTACCACGTGTTTTTCAATTCAATTCAATTCAGCGAAACACTAATCAATTAATTAATTTAGAAAAAGAAATTGCAATATTACATTCTCTTTTTCTTGTCTCTACAACGAAATTACATAACATTCTACATACTTGTTATTTTATTTTCTTACTTTGTATTGTTTGAATATTGCTTTTGTTTCTAATTACTATATTATTTCAGTTGTTACTGCCAAAAGAATTCACGTGCAATATATTTTGTTATAAAACATGTCCAGAGTAAATACTGATAAATAGAGCTTGTTTACTTGAGGTAAGGATCTGAAACATGTACTATATACGTATTCCATTATACAAAATGCAAATTGTGTTGAAGTATGACATATTTTTCTTGGTGGTGAACTTCTGCAATGGTCTGTAATTTCTCAATTATGCAGTATGTGTATTTGTATTTGGGATTCTGATTTGCAATTCCCAAAACCACAGTGTTTGTATGACCCTTTTCGCCTATTACTTGATCAGAATGAAATAAAAACTTCCTTAAATTGTAAGTAGCTATTGAAAAATCATTTGTTAAAATCGTAACAATTGATTTTTCAATAACTACTTACAATATTTAGCCATGTTTCAACTTAAAAAGATACTTAATATAATTTTCAAAGTTTGCAAATTTAAATTTTAAAGATGCTTTGAACTGCTTTGTCGACTTCTTTTAAATCACTTACAGTGACGAAATAGCACGATTTCACTATTTTAACGCGGTTCACAAAATTTCAAAATCCTCTAAAATGCTTTCTCCAGTCACAAAATGTGTTGAAAATTTTATATTGTGTTTAATTGAAGTTTTATTCACAGATTTTTCAGTTTTAAACAGGTAAGATAGTTTATTATTATTATTATTATTATTATTATTATTATTATTATTATTATTATTATTATTATTATTATTATTATTATTATTATTATTATTATTATTTCACAAGAAGAAAATTACGATTTTTGTCCTTTGCGATATGATCGCAATGATATTTGCCTACTTTGTCGAGTTCCTTTCCTCACGGCTAACACGTTTTGTAATTGATTATTCACTCCTATAATATCCGGATCCGGATCCTATAAGATCCGGATCTCGGATCCGGATCCGGAATTTCGGATCTTGGATCCGGATCCGGAATTTCGGATCTTAGATCCGGATCCGGATCCGGATAATCGGTTCCTGGATCCGGATCCGAAATTTCGGATCTTGGATCCGGATCCGAAGTTTCGGATCTTGGATCCAGATCCGGAATTTCGGATCTTGGATCCGGATCCGAAGTTTTGTATCTTGAATCCGGATCCGGAATTTTGGATCTTGGATCCGGATCCGAAGTTTCGAATATTGGATCCGGATATTCGGTTCCTCTATCCACACCCGAAATTTCGAAGTTCAGATTCGGACTCCTGATTTGCATATTTTAGGCCTTAGATTGAAACCCAGAACTAAAATATCCATATGTATAAAATTGACTAGGTGAATTTTATCTAACTCAGTGGGAAGACAATTCAATTTAAATGACAAAAGATTACATGAAAATGTCATTTTCACATTTTTCGGGGTTAGACCACTGTTGCGCACACCCTATCATTTAGTCTTTAGTATATTTTTAAACGTACTACAAGTATGCCACTTTCATCTCAAGTCAGTAATTGTATAGATCTGCCTTTTGTTATATATTAATCGAGTTAGGATTAAAACTCAATTGTTTGTAAGACCTATGATAATATTTTCAGAATGCGTTATAACGTTGAAAAACTGCATAGTAATGCTGCATATTTTCTTTGTGCCACATTGGGATTTAATGTAGTCTATCTTATACAGTCGGCTCTTATGATTAATTCAATGATCTGAACTCCTGCAGCATTACGCTAAAATCATGGATATCTTTGAATTTTCGTCATTATTTCTATTTTTTATTACGAGCAAAATAAATATCATAAGCGGCATTTTACATAACATATAGACGCAGTTCAGTCAGTTGATTGCTTAAAGTTTATAGCAAAGCTATTACATTTCTAAGACACTGGCGGCTTTAGGACAAAATCCATGGCTTTCCCATAAAATCTTAAATCTCTCTATATAAGTCCTGAGTGAGTGAGTGACAGATCACCGTACAGGCCAAATCGCTTAAGCTACAAACGTGAAATTTGGACAGTGACGTAGGATACTACTAAGGAAGGACTTTGGGAAATTCGACGAGGAAGGGAGGAAATGGGGTGAAAAATAATGATGATTCTTGACGTTAGATACTTCAAATTTGGTATTTGGGTTTCTCATTGAAAATAATTTGATACTTGTTAAAGTGCTTTTTGATATTTAAATTAGAAGGGGCAGGGAAGATGTAGAAAGTAAAAGAACGGGTGGTAATTGCAATTATTGCAATTAGTATAATAATATGCCTATATCTTGGAAACTTAAAGGGTTAGAAACATGGAATTTGGTATTTGGACTTCTCACTTAAATAATTAGATACGTATTTCAACGTTTTTTTGATATGTGGCCCAGAAGGGAAGAAAAAGGGCGAGAAGAAAATTAAGTGGGGATTACAATTATTGTATTAATATGTTCAATCATTTAAGGTTAGAGACTTGAAATTTGGTATTTGCATTTCTCATTGAAAATAATTTGACATGTGTTTCAGTGTTTTTTGACGTTTTAGTAAAAAGGAAAAGAGAAGAGATGGAAAGGAAAGAGGGCGGGGATTGTAATTATTATAATAACATGTCGATATCTGGGAACCTCTGAAGGTTAGGAGCATAGAATTTGGTATTTGGACTTTACATTTGAAATAATTAGATATGTACTTAAGCGTTTTTTGATGTATGTCTTAGAGGGGAAGAAAAGGGGCGGGGAGAAAAGATTTTATATCTCGGAATTCTGGAATGTTAGAGAAATGAAACTTGTTATTTGAACAAAAATTCGTTATGAAATGAAATCTTTGAGTTTTACGTCCCACGCCTATGCCGGTTAGGCTAAAGGAGACGGTGATTATGAGAAATAAATGAAATGAAGAAAGTGGGAGGAAACGGGAAAACCCCGAGAAAACCCACGAGCACGATATTTGTCCATCACAAAGTCCACACGGCGCGAGCTGGGATCGAACCAGGGACCCCAAGCACCGGAGGTGAACGCTCTACCGCTGAGCCACCGTGCCCCATTAAAAATTCGTTATGTTTGCAGGCGTATGATGTGCGAGGCCGTAGACCGAGCAAATGTGTGGGCTGGGGGGTAGCCCCCATGTACTCGCACTGAAATTCGGTATGTCTCGGGATACCGGAATGTTATTACATACAATTTGATATTTGAACTGAGATTCGGTATGGTTGTAGGTTTACGAGGTACGAGGTCATAGGCCGATCAAATGAGATATCAGAGGGTCTAAGGGCAAATCCCCAAACATTTCTTTTTAAATTGATTATGATTAGAGGCTTTAGTGGTGCGAGGCCCTAGTAACGGGGTCTAGTGGCGAAGCTCCCAACTAGCCGAGGTCTATTAAGTACATAAATGTATTTGCGTAATGACTGGAAATTGCATGTATGCCTGTGGACAAAATTACATAAGTAGCCACGAGAAATGACAATTTCTGTATTTTGTAGATTGATTTGATCTATATTTTATGGGCTGTTCTATTAGCAAAGGCCTAGCCGATCCCAACTAGGAAATGGCCTCATTCAGTGACCACAATAACTCAGAAAGAATTAGAAAAGTAAGCAGCCTGAGTCTAATGAAGAAGCTTGGGCTTGAGATTAAGGTTTCATCCCAGTATTTGACTAGTGTTACAGAAAACAAAGGACAAATTTCCATCAAGACGACCGCTTTAAAAAAGATTTACTACCTTTTCGGTCAAGTATTTCTACTAGAATCGAATCTAACAATGAGACTGCTCTCACTTAAGTCGACAGTTTTACTCAATCAAATTTGGAGTAATTGTGACATATTAAGGCACGAAAACCAAATATCAACAGAATGAAGAGAACGCAAGGCTGTCACACGATCAGATACCAAAAGTGTCTTAAAATCTTTTTTAAGCATAGGAATGAAAATCACTTTGTCAATAATTTCGAAAATTTTGCTGATTCGGAACACCCGAATTTTCTGACACGGAGTTTCGAATCCGGATCCAAGATCCGGTTTTTCAGGTCTGGATCCAAGATCCGGATTTTCGGATCCGGATTCAAGATCCGTGTTTTCGGATCCGGATTCAAGATCCGTGTTTTCGGATCCGGATTCAAGATCCGTGTTTTCGGATCCGGATCCAACATCCGGATTTTCGGATCCGGATCCAAGATCCGTTTTTTCGGATCCGGATCCAGTGTCCGGATATCCGGTATCCGTATCTGGCCATCCCTATATTTTACCAACCTTTGAAATAGAAGAGTATGGAGTGTCTAATTAACATATACGTGTAACAAAATATAACAGAGTCCTACATATACAGTCATATATAACAAAATGTAAGTAAAAAATGTCATATTATATAATAATCTTAATACATGATATACTGTAAGTAATCATCACTTTTATACTCAGGGGATTAATGTGATTTCCTTCTTTTTTTTCTTCTTTTCTTTTCTTCGTAAGCCGAGAAAACTGTTCTCAACAGTGTTTAACTTAACTCTCAAAATGTATCATGTCTGTTCCTGTAGTTGGTTTCCACTTGAATCCGAAAAAAAAAAAAAAAATCTTATTTCACCAATCATACATTGAAGAGGAAATGAGGCACTTAATGACCCATCTAAAATTTCAGAACGTTCATCATTTAGTTACATCTTCCAATTTCTTTTAAAGTTTTGTGTCACAGTTGATTGTGATAACGAATTTCTCCAACTCATAGAGTATCTCTCAGAATAAATCAATGGGTCGTGTCCAATAGGTTAAGAATTGCTGGCATACCATGTATTGTGTAGTAATAGCATAGGTGCAAATCTGTCTTCAACATTAAGGGGGGGGGGGAACTGGTAAGACTATTCTCATATTTTTTTAAAGCGATGTTCAAAAGATTTATGGTTGAAAAACAATGCTGGGGAGGGTCAGAAGAGCAGAGTTCTCTTCAACCTTGTGAGATGGGCAAATTTGAGCCTTATTCTGAGGGGAGAAGTGATATATATATATATATATATATATATATATATATATATATATATATATATATATATATATATATATATATATATATATATATATATATATATATATATATATATATGTTACGATGAATCTGATTTCTCAGGTGAATCTGTTGTATATTATACAGCAAGGGAGACATCAATTTCATCTCATTTTCCTTTGTGGCAGTTGGAATAATCACATTTCTCCCCCCAAAAAAACTCATTTCAAATGGAATTATTGGGGGGACAGTCCTCCCAGTTCCAAGATTGGGGGACATGTCCCCCTGATGTCCCGGGATTTGCTCCAGTGAGTAGGAACACTAGTAGTATAATAGTTAAATTGATCGGGAAGTTACAAATGGGATGCATAAGGTGCGAAAAGTCTGAAACTCGTATTCTAAATTTCGCGGCTGCTGGATTGACGTGTTGATAAGGATTCAAGTCACACAAAGAATATGCTAAATGTCAGCCATATCTGATTCTTAAATCTTAGCACTGGCAACGTCGCTGTGAGTGGATTGGTCAACGTAGGAGCAACACCCAACGTCAAACTTCAATTCATCTGCCAAGTATAATATATGCTTCTTAGAACCCCCGCTTGGTCTAGTGGCTAGCAAGCTTTACTTTGGTTCGCGTGGTCCTGGATTAGATTCCTGGTGGAGGTACAATTAAAGGACCAAAGTGGTTCGGATTCCACTATAATCAGTAGGTAGACGTTTTTTTTTAGCATAGCAGGCGTAACCGTGGGACGTGAAACTAAGTCAAACCAAAAATAGATGCTTCGTACTTGCTTATGGTATTCTAAAGATATGCCACATTGACTTGATCCCTAGTCTCCCGTTGCAAGCGCTGCTATCGGCTGAAGGAATTCCACTCGCTTTCTCTCACTAGCAACAGTTGAACCCTTATTGGCTCAACGCGTGGGTGTGTGAGGGTGTGAGCTTTCGTTCGCATTTTTGCCACGGCTCAAGACATTTTGGCAGCACAATAGTATCAATTCATAACAAGCTAGAAGTAATTGCTTGTGTAATATCATTTCTTATTCTAAAAAAATGAAATATTTCAGTTTAACGTCCCACGATTATGCCCTATAGGCTAAGATAGACGATGACGAAGGCAAGTCGATGATGATGGAATAATTGTTGCAATGAGTATGTAGGGGGAAACCTGAGTACCCTGAGAATCCCACGGACACGATGTTGTTCACCACAAACTTACTGGACCGGGGATCGAACCAGGGGCCTCACGCACAAGATGTAAGCGCTTTACCACTGAGCCACCATGCCCTTTCACCTAATTCTAATAAAACCAAGAACATAAGCACAGGTAAACATAGATGACCATTGCTAATCATAGCCTGTGGTTTTTTTTAACATGAAAAACACTTTTAGCCCAGTCTGGTTAAACAACATCAAAGTAGATTAGTGGTTATAGAATACTGTGATCATGGAATGGAAAATTGAGTTATCATTATTCACATAAACCTATTATTATTATTATTATTATTATTATTATTATTATTATTATTATTATTATTATTATTATTATTATTATTATTATTATTATTATGTCAAAATTTACAAAGTATTTTGTAGTGTGTATTTCTTTGTATGTAACTGACTGATTGTAAATAGAGTTCTAAAAAATACGAAGTTTCTGTATCTAGTACTTTTAATAAAATTTATATTCTCACAAGATAAAGTTATGAAGGTTTTAAAAGTTCATATACAAAAAGTAACTGTCTATATTTCTATTTTTTTCCCCCTTGGATTTTATAATCTACTACGTATGAACTACGGGTTATTATCTTGCTGCATGTGACGATACATTACCCTAGGGAAATATCTTTTGCTGTTCTTGTCCTGTTCTATATGGACGAAGTTAAACAAAATTTGTCTTAGCATTGTCAGAATATATTGGTGACACGTTGTGCTTCCCAGCCTCAAAAAAGATCGTAAAGATGGCGCGAAGAAATTCTAACGGAAACTCGTTGATCCAGCCAGATCTCTTCATACTTTTTATTGGAGTTTTATGGATTTAGCAAAAAAAATCAAATTATGATTTAACTTGTCAAGAATTTTGTGGCTTCTTATGTGTATACACTTTTCTTACTTTTTTCCGCTTTTATCCCTCTTTCAGAATAAAGTAGTAACTGTGGATGACAGTAAAGTTAAATTGCAAATATGGGACACCGCTGGACAGGAAAGATTTCGAAGTGTGACGCATGCGTATTACAGAGACGCTCATGGTAAGTACGATCTTTTATTTCGCTTCCTTTTTTTAAAAAAATAAAATTTTAAAAAGAGCAATTTTTTTAATATTTTATAGTGAACATGGTTCTTAAAGCTAGTAATGATATAAATGGAAAATAAACCTTTATTCCTGGACTGAGGTAATAAAAAATAAAATAATCAACTTACCAACTAATGATCCTTGGTTTATGGAAATACGCAGTCACTTTGATTCTATGTGCAGCTGTCAACGTCCCTGCAAATCTTCGTAGCATGCTGAAAACTTCTCTTCCAGGATGCTACAAAGCAATTCTGTCATATTTGTTTGGATTTCTGCGATATCTTCATGACGTTTCCCTTCTAGAGGAAACAAGAAAAAATCACATAGCGACAAGTCCGGTGAGTTTTAGGGAAGTAGTAGAACAGGTGTACGATGTTTGACTGAAAATTCCTGGTCTGATACAACACTATGGGATTTTGCATTGTTCTCCAAAAGAAACCACTCCCCTGCGGCCCAGAAGTCAGAATGGCACCGTCCATTTAGCTCCCGCAACCACTTGAGTACCTAGATGTAAAATGTCTGAGTTATTGTTTCTCCTTTAGGCATATATTTATTGTGTACCAAACCTCTGACATCAAAAAATTTGATCAACATTGTCTTTGTTTTCGAAGGTTGTCACTTCAGTCTTTTGGATGCTGTTTTTTTTTTTTTTTTTTTTTTTTTTTTTTTTTTTTTTTTTTTTTTTTTTTTAATGCTTTGCCATTCGGCACTTTGGCGAAAAAATAAAGAATGTTCATGACTACATTCATGAGTGCTCAGTATTTGTTTCGGAAAAATGCAGTAAATTAATTATAAGGTACACAGAAGTGAGGCTAGTGGTAGGGCATTCACTTCTGGTGTGAGGTGTTCCTGGATCGATTTCTAACCAGGAGAGTTTGTGATGGACAATATCGTGTCCGCGGGTTTTCTCGGGGTTCTCCCGTTTCTTCCGATATCGTTATTCCACCAGTTATTTGATAAGCATCGATTTACATTAACCATCGGTCTCCTTTTAGCCAAACAGGCATAAGTGTAGTACATAAGTAAAAATAGCAATTTCACTTCATATTTCATTTCATAAGATGTCCAAACTTACACTGTAAAGCTGGCTGCATATTAGCCAGAGAGAAGCTACCAAGCCGAGACAGAAAGATGTGGTGGAGAGATAAGCATGAATGCATTGACTTTGTATCTCTATCAAAATATTGGGAAAACCTTTGACTAGCATGTCCTCGAGTTAATATGCGATACGATGTTTTTCGCATTGCTCACAGTACTGGACCTCGGCATGACTGTCCTGTCCTCTGGTCAATAAAGCCAAGAAACAACACACAGTAGCACAAACGTTGCTAATGCCTGCTTATAGAGAGATTGTAGAAATAATTTTGAGCTCGGGAGCTGCTAGTGAACCTTCAAGAAGTCTTCTCGGTGACAGAATCAGTCGCCGAAATCATTTTCAGCTATATAATCAACTAAACTAGGTTTTTTGACGTTAATAGAAATTAAAACAACGGAAGAAATGAGACTTGCATTATCAACGATTCCTCCAGGAATCAGCTAATGTTTGCAGTTAAGCAGGGGTAAGTATCAAATTGAAGGAATAAGTACAATAGTCCTAATAATAAAATACAATCTCCAGTCTGTGAGCCACGCTAATTCCTAATAATAAGACGTCACTACTTGCGCTGCGAATGCGCAGAAAATTTACTGAGTTAAAACCTGTGTTGTGTAAGATGAAGTCCTTAAAGAAATGCATTAGTATAGCCTGGAAGTTTGAAGTCTGTTGTAATTTCAGATTGTGAAACGAAACTAATTTGTTTATTTCAAATCCAAATCACGCAATTATACACCAATTTCAAACAATTCCTTAAAAACACATTTTTCTTTAGATTCCAAATTGAAAAGAAATAAAACTTCGTATGATACCAAGAACAACTATAGTCTACTTCTCTAATTAACTTAGTAGGAAGGAATTGCTATTGATTCAATTCTCAGAAAAGGTCATTCACATGATCATTAACTTGTTTGTTTGTTTTTCTGTCTCAAATTATTTATGTACGTTAATGCAAAGTCCTCCGTGCCTATCTTTGCCCATTGTAATTTTTTTTAGGAAATGGGGGACGCCATAGACATTTTTTGGAAGTGGAGTAACGGCGTCCCCCCGCGTTCCTTCTCACTTTTACCCCCTGGTAGTAGTATTTTTTACATAAACGTATGCTTTAAATATATTTTGAAAGCATCGACTTGTAGTATGAAAACAACCGTTATATATGTATATAAGACTTTTATTATATAAAATAAGTAACGTACTCAAATGAAGCGTTAGATGCAACTAATTAACTAATTAACCAATGTTTTGTTTTATTATTATTATTACAAAACTAATAGAATATTAGAAAAAGGCAACATTATACAAGATTTAAATTACTGTCGAAGCTCGTGTAACAAGATCCTTTTTTTTTTTTTTTCATCCTGCATTTTTCAACTTTTTGTTGTTGTTTTGTTAACAACTAAAGGAATTCGAGAGAAGATGAGCTTTGCCACTTCAGAGCCCTTAGGCTGTATCTTGTTCACTGCAATTTGTTGAAATAAAGTACACTGTGCGAGCATGTGTGTATGTGTAGTACAACAGTATCGATTTACCGACATCAGCAGTATCCAAGTAACAAAGGGATGTTAATCGTCTCCCTCGTTTCACTGAATAATATTTATCTTAACGTTAGTCATTGGCTTTAATAGAAACTAATGAGGTCTAAATGTATGTTGTGTAATCCGCTTATATTTTGTATCGAATCCCCCGCAAGGACTGTTTTTTTGAATCTAGACTATAGCATGAAATATCAATGACAAGAATTTGATATCACGTACTGATATAGTGAAATCAATACGTATCTCTGTACGTACACTTCAATTAACGTTTACAATTTGAATCTAAAGGCTAATCAGCTTATCTCATCTATATAAAACATCCCAAAAGTGCGGACACACATTGAAAATTAGAAGAATGGCGGTAATTTAAAAAAAGTTGTATATAGAGGGTGTTATTAAATCTAAAGCCAACAAAAGAATTGATGAGTAGCACATTATCTCAATGCATTGTTTCCGAAACTGTATATCGTAGCTGAAAGTTAACAATGTAAAACTTACAATATACATTAACCCGCTCATTACAGTAGTTATACAAGATATTTAAATGGCTAGAACAGCTACTTTAAGAGTCTTCATCCCGGCGAAATTAAAATACCGCTAATTTTAGAGTACTTATGTGATATCTTCAAATAGATAAAAGATAATTGAAATATGGACCAAGAGCGCCCTAGACAATGTTATTTTGCGTGAGGTACCGTTATCACAAGTTACCTAGCGGCTTTCCGTTTTCAGCTGTTTAGAAACGCGAAAATAAATGCCGATTTTCAAAATGGCTCGAAATCGAAAGCAGACAAGTGAGTCGTGATAACGGTTTCTCGTGTAAAATATTATTGTCTAGGGCGCTCTTGTTCCACATTTCGATTATCTTTTGTCTATTTGAAGATATCATATAATTACTGTAAAATTAGCGGTATTTTAATTTCGCCGGGATGAAGACTCTTAAAAAAAATATGCCAGTCACTCCTAATTAAAATCTCCCTCAATTAAAATTGATTTTACTGTGATAAATCAGAAAAAAATCGAAATTTTGTACATGCCTTCATATCACGGCCGCTGATCTAAAAGATGGTGAAAAAAAAGTACCCGAAGTTTGCATGGATCCATGTATT